>NW_028278703.1:300000-544167 GCF_059751315.1 Micrasema longulum | reverse complement strand
TGGTGTTTTCCCTATGTTGCAAAAAATACTAATCCTATATTTTGTCTTTCGAAGTTATCTCTACACTCCCATAATCGCACAAGTTAACACACAGATAGACATAAATAATATTTCTCGTTTAGAGGGGGAGTAGATATGTGCATGTAGGAGTGAGGTGGTCAGGTTTTAGGGTGACCACTAATTGTAAAGGGTCCAGCGGTAAGATATATCTCCGCAGCCGATTGCAGCGACATCTATGGCCGGTGGGGTGACAACAAATGTTTAGAACAAGTGGGACTTTTAAGTTCCGCGGTAAGTGCCGGACACTTTAAGTGCCCGGGTGAATTATCTCGGCCAACCCCTGTCCGATATATTTCGAAATTCATTTTCCAAAATTTATTTTAAAAATAATCTCAGTTAATTAATTTTCTGGTGTTTTTAATGGTTTATTGCATTTAGAAGCCTTGAACTTACTATACTTTGAATTTGTCCAAATTTACTAAGGACATGGATACGATTTCCCTCCCTTGAGGGTGAAACTCAGTCCTTGTCTTAAAAAATTTGAACAAATTAAAATATTGTTGCATGAGCTTAAATCAAACATTGATTTTCTCATTCTGACTTTGGAAGTGACTCAAAAATTTACAAATCCACAGTGAAAATAAAAAAAAACATCACTATGGAATGACCTTTTCATGGCACAATAAGGAAGGTCAGTGCTACGGGAAATCGGATAAAAATGTTTTCTTACGCGCGGTAAAAATTAGAGCATTTAATTGTAAACCGAAGTTTCTCGTAAATGTTTGATAAAAGAAATAAAAATTATTTTGGTAAAAGTTAACTATTTTAAACGACGCCACTTGTAACAAACGGTAACCGACCAATCAGGACAATTTACCGTAGAAATCTTGTGACGTCACACTCGGAGTAATTTCAAAATCACAAAACTTTCAAAAATCGTAGCGCTGATAATTCAATACATAGAAATTAAAAAAAAAAAAATTTGGTTAGTTTGATAGCCCGTCAATAAATAAAAAATAATCGAAACTACGGAACTCCCTCATTAATATAATATAAAGACACAGTTTTAAATAGTATATTTGTTGCACAAAAATCTAAAATATAATACTCAGAGTCCCGATACAGACCACCACTACCACTACTACCATCACGCCATTTCCCGTAGGGGTAGGCAGAGAGAATGGACCGCCACACACGTCTATCCTGGCATACACTCCTAGCCTCTTCCACATTAATACATCTTGTCATACATGCCCTTCGGTTCTGTCTGCTTTTGACATTACCAGACTTAAGATTTTGGTTTATCTGATCATGCCACGTCTTCCTTGGTCGTCCTCGTCTAACGTTGCCGTCCATTTTTGCCATATATACTTGTTTTACTTAACTAATTCAGTGAGAATAATGTAACTTTCTAATTGCAAAAAACAGTGGAAAATTATTATCAGATTGGTAACGTGCATATGCTGAAGAAAGACATATTTAGGTATCTACTCGCAAAAGGATGATAGACGAAAGACGACAGACGAAAGCAATGAAGTTTAATATAGCAGTAAGGGAAGAGGGATGAAGAGGAAGTTCGGGGAAAAACGACAGATGTAGTGCATACATATCCCTGGCGCGACACACAGGTACGAACTAGAACGAGAGATGAAGAATTCCTTTGAGAAATTAATGTAGAAGTACGGAAATATACTGAGCTTATGACTTTTAATTGTTCCTTAACAATATGAAAAATATTTTTGGACAGTATTCAAATCCCTTCATGAAATGGCTCCTAAATACCAATCGGACCTTTGTATTAGGGAAAATACATGTCAAAGAAAATCTACTCTTAGGTTAGCATTTGATTCAGGAAGAGGAAAACTTGTCCAAATCCGGCGCTCCCCAAACACTAGATTTTGAGATCGTGCTTTTGCCGCCGCCGGCCCCTCTGCCTGGAACCAATTGCCTTCAAACTTACGAATCATCGACAGTCCCAGTCAGTTCAGATCCCAACTAAAATCCCACTTCTTTAGACTATCATACCCTCAATTTTAAATCTGGAAATATAATATATCACTCTCGTTTGGTTAGAATGTACGTTTAGGTATACATTTGTAAAGCGCCCTTGAGGTGATTTTTTACAAAAATGGCGCTATAAAAATCAGCCAAATATAACAATAATAATAAGATGCAAGAAAAGACGAATTTAGATTGAAGTTAATTGCAACAGACGGAAAAAACATTTATAAAAAGGAAATATGGAAGTCTCGGCATCTACATGGCTAGTCATTTGTTGGTTTGTGTGGTCACTTTACACAATATGTAAACATTTACCATCCTCTTTAATATATAAACATTTAAATTTCCTAAACTTTTCAATATTTTGACATGCTCCTTATAAAACATGTGTTTTCTCTCTGTTGTAATGAATTATTAACTCCCTTAGGAGAGAAATCCAGCCACGTCTACAAACATTTGGACAAACTCAAAAGATTTCTGACGGAATTTCAAATTGGCAAATGAATAGATGAACAATGCAGTTTTGAGTGTGAAATAGAACCAGAACTTTAGGTGAGTATTTTTCATTTGTTAAATATAAACCTAACCTTATTTTTATTGGAAAGTTTTTATATGATTAATTTTTATTTACTTTTACTTTTTATTTTATATGGTCGGCCTCGTGGTGTAATGGTCAGCGCATTAGCCTACCATACAGAAGTCTCAGGTTCGATTCTTGACATGATTGATATAAAATATTTATTTAAAAGGGTGTTTTTAGACTAGAATATTTCATAGTACCTGGACTGGTACCTGAAGAATAAGACTGATCATCTTACTTTCATGTGACAAAAATGATTAAGATACACTGCGATTGGTGTACCAATTTAGTGCCCTATGCGCCAGTAGGTGCAGAAAGGGAATGATGATGATGATATGATTTTTTTTTTAGTTTAATATTTTATTTAATAAAAATATTTGCAATTGGTTGCGGCACATCGATAGGGACGATGTTGTCAAACTTTTTAAAGTTCGAAATTAGTATTAGTTCAGAAAGTATCTATATGTTTTCCCTCCATACTTTTATTTACCTTCTAAATATCATGATATTTCTATGTTTTTTCTCTGTGTAAGCTTGTATTTTTTTAATTTAGTACTTACTATTATTTTGCAAATTATTTCTTACTCTCATTTCTTACCACAGCATAGAGTAAGTTTCTAAAAACCATATCTCAATTATCATTTCAATTATGTTTTTGTATTTTTTTTTATTGATCTCAATGATACTTTTATTTTGTATATTTGATTATGTATGAATCTTAATATGTATAATTTCTGTTTTAACATTCATATCTAATTATTTATTTTACATTGTCTTCTTTGGAATTTCATATATAATTTATACTTTGTTTTTCTGGATTGTTTTTCTATTGCATCACATGTCATTACAACTTTATTCAATTAATTTTAATATGTTTTTTGTTGTTGTAAATTATTGTGGTTTAACACAGGCACAGCCTAAAAACCCTTAATAAGTTCATACATATTTAAAAGTGTGTAATTTTGAATGGATAAATAAATACATGTTTATTGTATGTTTCTAAACAAATTGAAAAATAATATATAAATAAGCAAGGTCAATAATATTGCAGCTCCCAACATATTTTTTTAAATTTTAAAATGCCTTTTGAACCACAGGATGCGAAAAGATAAAAAAAAACATAATTTCCTTTTAGGACAGTTTTTCAAATTAGTGCCCATTGTAAATCCGCTTCTGCCTAGCGTTTGCCGGATTCGAGCACCATCCTGTGACAAAATAGAAATTTTATTTTATTAAATTCAAAAAAGCTTTCATGATTGATAGGACTACACCCCTAAGGAAAAGTACGCGACTCGATAGCGTGAAGGGTGTAGATACACCTACCTTTACTATCTGGGGTAGTTACCCTGAGGAAAACAAATACACTACTACACCTATCTAAATTAATTTTATCAACGGCATTTTAAGACTAACGTTTTAAAATCAAATGCGGATATTTTGAACGTAAGCAAACGAGGAAGCTCAGAGCTAAGAGAAATTAGACATAGGTAATAAAGAACTCACACGATAGGTAGTATCATACATGGTCAATATGGTGCAGGCAATTAGTTAAATAAACTAAAGAAGGGAACAAAATGCCGAACATTCTTCTTGTGGAATGGAAGACTTGTTGACTACTGTCAACAGGCCGGCTTCTCCTGAAGAGTTTTAAGTGGCTTCTTCTCCACATGAGCAAATGCGGAGAAGTTCCTGATAAGCCCACTTTAGAAATAAAAGTAATATAATAGCAGAAAAAAAATATTTTTGAAACACAAACCTTGTATATTATAAGCAAGGTAAAAAATAAAGCAACTACTATTTTTTTTTAATAATTTAAAAAACCAGCCTCTGACAGGTAAAAAGTCCGGAAAATACCTAGACTTTTATATTCTTTTAGCAAAACGTTTTGCCTTTCGTTTTCTCTCATAACTGAATTTATTATATGAAATAAATCTATACATTTTTTTTAATTCATAAAATTTGCATTTGAAGCACTTAGTTTGTGGTTATTCTTTATAATAAAATAAATAAAAAACATCTTTATTTTTGACCACTTATTTTTTATTCCACCAACCGGTTTCAAAGCTACACAAGCTTATTTATAAAGGTATATTAACTTATGAATTTTATCCTATTTTATTTTCAGCAATTATAATACAAGTATATATGGCAAAAATGAACGGTATCGTGAGACGAGGACGACCGAGGAAGAGGTGGTATAATCAGATAAACCAAAATCTTAAGTCTGGTCATTTCAAAAACAGACAGAACTAAAAGGCATGTATGACAAAATGTATGAATGTGGAAGAAGCTAGGATTTTTTCCAGGATAGACGTGTGTGGCGATTTATTCTCTTTGCCTACCCTCACGGGGCAATGGAGTGATGTTAGTAGTAGTAGCAGTAGTTAATAAATATTACATCGAACATGTGGACCTAAGTAATACAGGCGGATTCTTTTAATAAATGTCAATTTTTCTAAACAGTTAACTAATTTATTTCCCAACAATATTTTGAGTGTGTCCAAATGTTTGTAGACAAGGACTGGATTCAACTCCCTGGGGAGCTGTTATATAAAAATTTGGACAAACTCAAAATATTCTTGATAAATTACCTGGTCCATGAAGAAGTATAGAAATTGAAAAAATAACATTTTAGGCGTTGCCTAGTATGTAGGTGAAATAATTCAATTAGATGAATCTCACCTGCATAAATAAAGGTTTCAGCTCTTTAACTTCACAAAAATCAACAGATGAAAGAATTTAAGGAATATAGATGTTCAAATATAGGCAGAATGGTGAATGTTACACAGTGTGTAAAGTGGTCACTTAAACCAGCCATTGAAAGGTCATAAGCCCTGTAGATGCCTGGACTTCTATATTACCTTCTCATAAATGCTCTTCATCTCTGTTGTAATATGTTAATATGAACAGCTCCCCGGGGAGTTGAATCCAGTCCTTGCCTACAAAAATTTGGACAAACTAAAAATATTGTTGATAAATTACCTGGTCCCTGAAGAAGTATAGAAATTGAAATAATAATATTTTCAGGCGTTGCCTAGTATGTAGGTGAAATAATTCAATTAGATGAATCTCACCCGCATAAATAAAGGTTTCAGCTCTTTAACTTCACAAACATCAACAGATGAAAGAATTGAAGGAATATAGATGTTCAAATACAGGCAGAATGGTGAATGTTACACAGTGTGTAAAGTGGCCCCTTAAACCAGCCATTGACTGGTCATAAGCCCTGTAGATGCCTAGACTTCTATATTACCTTTTCTTAAATGTTCTTCATCTCTGTTGTAATATGTTAATTTATTTCCATTAAACATTAAACCTCCATTCTACTCAATTAATAGGAGAGGAAAGTTGTTAAAAAATCATTAAGACAATATATTTTTTTATTATTTTAAACATCTAGAAGAACCCCTAGTTGGTGACTTACTTAAAATATGGTTGAAATAAACTCTTTAAAATCATCATCATAATATCCAAATCCTTCTCCGCTCCTGATGGCGGATAGGGCACTTTATTGGTAAAATAAATGCAGTGTATCTCGATAGTGAGTCTTACGGCTCTGATGCCAGTTTAAATCGATTTGGGTTATTTTATTTCTGTATCCCTCCTGAAATAATTTAATTTGTTGAAATAAAAACATTTTCCAACACAATGAATCAGTATCTCGGCTGTCAGCCATGATGGAAAATGGCGGCCCAGGTTTGAAAAAAGGAGCGAAATAATAATTCATCCTCGGGCCGCGCACCTTGCAGGAAATGGCGCCAGCATCCGGACCGGAAGTGACGCCAAAAGGACGGACGGACCCACAAAGGATTGTTAAAGTGAGAAAAAATATTATACAAAGTTTGCATAATGTGTAATTTTATAATTATAATGTTTGTTATTACCTTTTATTTGTGTTAAGATAATTACATCTAGTAAGAACTATAATGCATGGGAAATTCCGCCGTCAAGAGCAAAAAGGCAGTTTTTTTACGAAAATTACAGAACGAGTTAAATATCAAGTAATGTTTTACAAGAAATTCCAAACCACTTAATTATATTAAAAATAATATTTGGCTGATTTATATAGCGCCATTTTTGTGAAAAATCGCTATTACACAATTACATTCTAAGTAATCCTGATGTATGGACTTGGAAAAACAGGGATGAAAGTAGGCTAAATGTGATCGAAATGCGTTCTCTCAGGCAAGTGTGTGGTAAAACTATGTACGATAGATGCACAAATGTTGAGATTTGTACATTATGTGAGGCTGAGATAAGCATTATCGACAAAATCAAGAAAGGAGCTCTGCGTTGGTTTGGACATGTACCGCAAATGGACAGCGAAAGAACGGCTAAAAATATTTCCAATGCATATGTTGATGGATGCATAAATAGGGAAAGACCTTGAAAGACATGGCATGACCAAATTTAACAAATACTTGAATATGGACATGTTGGAAGTCTGAATAATAGGCGCTCGTGCATGAGAAGATGCATGAATGTAAGGGAAGCGAGATGGAGACTGTACTATATAGACTGAAGTAAACTGTTGGTTCTAGTTTATAGTGGCAATGTAAGCAGTAAATTTAAAGTAAAAAATACGACATTCATTCATCAACGATTTTTTTTTAAAAGTTACCGTTTATTAAATATATTATTAAGCTTGAAAATTACTTTTTAATTTACGGATCTGAAAAGAGGCCACAAGACCTCAATAATTGATCCGGATAAGTAGAGGGGGCTTTCAATGTTGACTTTTGTGAACGTTGCTACAAAGTTTAAAAGGAAATCCAACTATGATAAATAACGAGAGTCGTCATGAGAACTAATAATGGAATTCTCCAGATTTACAGAGCTTTTAATTTCAATTTATTTTATATACGTTTATGTACATTATAAAAATATTCCTAGGCAAACATAACACGAAAAAAATAATACTAAATTTTAAATATACGAAGATGGTAAAATTAAAATACCCAGCAATTAAATAAAAATGATGCTTTCCTCTTTTTTTCACTAATATGAAAGATGTTGATATCCGAAGATATATGGTTAAGTAAAGACATTGCTCTTCCTACTGGCATTTACCATCGGCAGGCTGGTTCTGCAAGCAGGAAGATAAAACAGCTCACATGGCGTATGTCTAAGCGAGTCATTAGAAATATTTAAATAAATACTCTCACTTATTTGATTATTAATTTGTTTACACCACTTTAATTTTTTTTTTTAATTCGTCATCTTCTCATCGTCAGGAATTTAACTTACTTGTGATTACACGCGTTGCTATTTATATAATACAATATTGTATGAAAGAGATAGAAAATTGAAAGAAAGAGAGAGAAAGAAGATAAAATAAATCATAACGGGGGAAAGTGAAAAATGTTTTTGATAACAATAATAAAAATACTCTCTTTTACCTTTGACCTGTCACTGGCTGGTGTATCCTCTTATAGGGCACCCAGAACTAAGCTATATATACTACCAAAATCGAAGTATATCAGTAGGTTTATTATCTTAAAAAAGAAAAAAAAAGGAATGAATGACGTAAATCAACACAAAATATGTGTTCTATAAGTGGGTAAGAGGCTTTTTTAACATTGTAAGAATGGTGACTGTTTAATACAATTTGTGTGAAGTAGTCACTGTGACTTACAAATGAAAAACAACCAAAACACTTATTTTCAAACAATTTTTTCTTCAATGTTTGAGTATGTCCAAATGCTTGCAGACTGGCTGGATTTTCTCCCTGGGGAGTTGTTCATATTTGAATTTATTTCAACAGAGAGGGAAAACGTTATATATATATTTTAAAATTTATTTTTATGTAACAACAATTTAAATATGAACAATTCGCTAGGGAGGAAATCCAGCCAGTCTGCAAGCATTTGGACATACTTAAACATTGTTGAATTACTACCTGGTAAAAGAAGAAGTATAAAAATTGGAAAATTGTTTTCAGGCGTTGCCCAGTAGGTGATTTGGTTCAGCCGGATTAATCTCACCAACATCATAAAGGTTTCAGCTCCTTTACTTCACAAAAGTCAACAGATGGAAGAGTTCAGGAAATGTGGATGTTCAAACATGGGCAGAATGGTGAATGTTACACAGTGTGTAAAGTGGCCACTTAAACCAGCCAATGACAGGTCATTAGCCCTGTAAATGCCTAGACTTCCATATTCCCTTCTCAAAAACGTTTTCCCTCTCTGTTGAAATAAATTTAAATTTTTTTCTTCGTCATTTGCTCTTGGTAGAGCAGTCGTGGTAACCTCGGCAGGAGGGAATCACGTCATTACGATCCGCCTCCATCCGCTTCCAGAGACCTCCTGAAGAGAGACGCCGAGGACGGACGAGGAACTGTAGCAAAAACGAGTTTCAATCACTTTTGTAAAAGGTTGGATATATTTTAAGAAAAGAAAGAAGCACGGAAATGAACCTACCTTTGATACGATGAGGATGTTCTTCAATATTGGTGCACTGGATGATGAAAGTTAACTATGAATTATTTAACGATTTATTATAACAACTTTCACAACGACACGCTACGATTCCAAAAATAGGGAAATACTACGTTTTACTTGTTTTTATCATTTTAAATTAATAAGGGTCTATGAAATAAAAGCGAGAACAAAATTTTTTTTTACTAGTTATCAGGAGCATAAAAAATATTTTTTGATTCACAATTTTGAGTTCCCGCGATAACACTCCATTGAATTTCCCACGATGATCCGGGTAAAGTTTGAGCTTTGTTTGTGACCGTTTAAATTTAAATAGATCATCGTCACGAATTTCGGCGTCACAATTATCATGGCCAAACATGTTGTGTTTTATAGGGACATACTTTTTAACTATTTCTTTTTTGAAGTTGTGTATGAAAACATTTCTCCACAATATCCATATTGAATTGAAAAATACAATTAATTCTTTTAAATCCATTTCGTACATTTTTATCCGTATTCATAGTATGTGATATTTCCATATTCTTATGCACTGTGATGTTATGTCAATTTTTTATATATTTTGTTCCAAATCCAAATCATCTAATATTGTATCTTCTATCTTGATGTAAGGTAGATACCGTAAGAATGGGTCAAGAAAAGGACAAGAATAATATCGATAAATGCAATTTTTTTATTTTTTTATTTATTTATTGGGGATATCAACAGTAATACATTTAACAAAAATACAACAAATAAAATATACAGAGAATAAAACCAATGACAGATATCCACAGAAATACATTAAATACACGTACAATACATACTAGTGTGTTTGTGTGAGTGTAAGTAAGTGAGAGGGTGGGTGTTATATTGGAATGAGGGTGGACGTGTGTGTAAATATTGCACAAGTGTCAAGTGTCGAAAATATAAATTTATTTAAAATATTAAGAATTAGAGATAAAATGTAATAAAATAAAATAAAATAAGATAAAATAAGACTTTATTATTGAAACTAAGTATAAGACAAAAAAGTATGTTTTAAGACGCGCATTTTAAATGTTATTTTTTTACAATCAAATGGATCAATAAGGGGAAAGTTCAAATTATATTCGCCAACAAAACGTGTAAGTGGAGATTTTACACTAAACAGTCTCTTTGCCTCGTAACGTGGCAGAAGAACCTGATAATATGGATTTGTACAGTCGAAGAAAGGCGATGTTCTTGGAACTAACCTTGTATAAAAAGCTGGTATTCAATTCTGTTTTATTGTAATTCTGAATGATAAATATTATATGAAATCCATCCATAACGGTTTTCTATTGACCTTTAGGGTGGAATCACCATTTGTCTTTAGAAGTTTGTGGTACCTGAAAATTGTTCGGATGAAATAAAACTATTTGCTTTTGAGTGAATGGCCAAGAAAGTTTTTTAAAGAAGAGAGAAGAGAAAATGGACGATTTTGTACCTTTTGCATGTGAATTAGTGATTAAGGTTGTAACAGGTGTGTGATTATTTCGTATATAATAATTTATCAAATTCTTCAAACGGACCGCGCCGTATAATATGAAATAATGCCATATCTCAGTGCTAAGCTGACGTTTGAGGAAAATGGCGGTAGCAATTACACTTAATATTTTCACAATCTTAAGCAATTACCTCCGAAACACGCAGTAATACTCCTTCTAATAACTAATTATTTAATTACAGTGCGGGATGCAATTACATTCTGCAAGCAATTAAACCACTCACCGTCATTTATTTGAATTGAATAAAATGTAACTTGAACTTCTGAATGTGTTGACATAATACTGTCCTCACAAGCAAAAGGGGCAGTTTTCTGACAAAAAAACCCAAAATCTGAGATACAGTTCTAAAATAAATTTTGAACTTTTTGATATAAAGGAATAAGCAGCGTGAAACGTAAATGAATCGACATTTGTAATCTGACTTTTGTCTATGAAGATTTTGATAGGATTTTTACACCTTTGAAATGGCGACAGTTTATCGGATATAATGACCCAACCAAATTTATTATTAAAAAATATTGAGACTTAGAAAAGGATTTAAGCATTACGATAAAATAAAAAATAAAACCGTACAATATTTACAAATACGTTAAACACCCATTTCAACGTTGACTGTTTTCAGTGATTCCATGATCTTTGAGATTTTTTTTCACTAGCTTACAAGATAAAAGGTATTAAACCCTATAATATAAAATATATTTTAAGACATGTTTTTTAAATTTGTCTAGAGCTACAACAAATACTTTAAATATCCTATCAAAATATGACGTTTTAGAATTTTTACGCCACTCCTCCTTAATGTTTTAGTAAGTTTTTTAAGTACCTAAATATTTATAAGCAAAAACTCTTTTGGACAAATTCCTTTATATTTCACATTTTTTAACTACTCTTACTTGATTTTTTTTGACCTCGTTTGGTAGTGGTCAGCGTGTTTGCCTACCATTCAAGATATCTTGGGTTCGATTCCCGACATGGTTGACACGAAATATTTATTTAAAAATGGTTTTTATGCCAGAATATTTAACTTTTTTTTTTTTACAATGATTCTTTATTCAATAAAATATACACATTATTACAATATTAATACATTCTAAAAAAAACAAAGTATTAAAATATTTTTTGTCCCAAAAAACTTTTTATTAATAGTTTGTCATCGGTGCTCAGACATTAGTTTTAATGAATAATCAAATAAAAAGAGTACAGACATAAAACTGTATACGCTTAAAATAATAAACATGTATAATTTTGTTTTGATGCTTTGAAAAATATTATTATAAGAAAAAAACTCAACAAAACCAGATAAAAATATTTTTAAGAAATATTTTTTTTTAAAGGAAGAAAATAGAGTAAAATAATACAATTAAAATTAAAGAATAGCAATTTACTTGAATATATTTTAAATATAAAAAAAAATAAACACATATATAAATAGTGTGTGCTCATAAGTAATAATAATAATAATCAAAACAATAATAAAATAAAAAAACAAAGTAAATCGAAAATTTTAATTCATATCTAGAGAAAAAATATAAATAATAATAAGGAAATTAAAAGAACCTATTAAAATTAAAATCTTAAAAATGTAAATAAAACAATAGAAAAGGTTAACATAAGAAAATAATACAAATGTATTCAACGAGAGATTAAAAAATGTTTTACATTTATTTTTTTATTTTTTTAAAGGAATAACCCGCTAAGCCTCTATTTTGAGGCTTGTCAGTAGGTGGGATAGAGGGGATATGGAAGAAGGTGATGAAAAATACACCACAACACCCAGACCAATTGAAAAAAAAATCTTTCTTGGATTTTTTTCTTGCAACTGGCGGGAATCGAACCCACGACGCCAGTTTCACAGATAGCCGTCTAACCAACTGCGCCACGGCGCCTGTCATAGTCCCTGGAATAGCACCTGAAGCGTAAGACTGATCATCTTATATTCATGTTACAAAAAATGGTTAAGATACGCTTCGATTGTTCTACCAATACAGTGCCCTATGCACCATTAGGTGTGGGAAGGGAATGATGATAATGACTATAGATTAACGAAATACCATTACATAATAATGTAATAAGGTACTCGTACAGTGACTTCTGAAAAAAAAAGTTTGAGGAAAAAATGACATGAATTCTACGAATAACGATAAAAAAAAAAAAAAATTTAAAATCAATATGGATAGTGTGGAGAAATATTTTACCTTCATGCAATAAAAATGCTCAAGATAAGCTGCGATTGGTTTACATGCAGTACCCTTTGCGCCATTAGGTGCGAAAAGGGAATAATGATGAACATTACTTATATTTTATATTCTGATCAAAGTTGCGCTTATAATAATCATTGTAATATAATTTAAAGGTATAATTTATAAAAAAAACATTCAAAATAAATTTCATAGACAAACTTTGGATACATGAAAAAATTTACAATTGATGCTTTTACCAACACGCTGAAGCCGCACAAAATAATAAGTGTTTCTTCTTCTTCGTTTTTTATGGCTTTTTCACAAATATGTCAATTAGTATTTCATTGGATATCTTTTGTTTTTTTGAACCGCTTCGAGTTGTCAAGGCATTAAGTGCACCAGGCATAGCAAATTAATCTTTAAAAATCAAATCATATTAAAAAATCATTGCTCTTATCCCATAATCCAGGGATAAACGTGGGCATACGTTTGAACGAAGAAAAGTAATACAGAGTTTTTTCTTAAAAAGAAATAAAAATAGGTTAATTTTCATTACTAAATTTTCCCTTGATAAAGAAGCTTGTGTAGCTTCGAAACCGATCGGCAATAAATTATAAAGTAAGTCAACAATGTTTGAGTATGTCCAAATGTCCAACCCAGCCAATGACAGGTCATAAGCCATGTAAATGCCTTAACGTCCATATTCCTTTCTCAATAATGTTTTCAATCTCTGTTGAAATAAATTTTAATATAAACTAAATGTTTAAACTATAGTTGTTTCATTTTTTTTTTTTGTTTTTTTTTTCATTAATAAAAATAAACTTATACAATTTGGTTCCCACATTAGCATTTTATAAAGAAACGCTTTATTCTATGATTTAATTATTTCTATATCAGCAAATTTATTATTCGTATAGAGGCGTTTACCGATTTTGATCGATCTATGTTTTACAAGTAAACATCAAAAATATTACAATGAAATTATTAATATTGAGGAAGATTTCAAAAAAATGGGTGACAAATAAAGCCAGGGATAATCTACTTGTACATTTATATATTTTTTAAATTTTTTAGTTGTTCAAAAAATTCATGTAAAAGATTATAAACCCACAAAAAAATATAGGGCACACATAAACATACGATTATGTGTGCCCTATTTCATGATTCAAAATAAAATAAATATTAGGAACTGCATATATATTTGTAAAATAATTTTGTCTTTATATTGCCAATATTTATATGCAGGTGCCGTGGCGCAGTTAAAAGATGGCCTACTGTGATACTGGCGTCGCGGGTTCGATACCCACCTTGCAATAAAAAATCCGAGAAAGATTTTTTTCTCAATTAGTCTGGATGTTGTGGTGTATTATTCATAACCTTCTTCTACACTCTCTTTCTCACCAGCTGACAATCCTCTTAAATAGAAGCTTAGCGGGCTTTTTTTTTTTTAAATAATAACTTAGTGGTCTAACATTTCATTGAATATCTATTGGGATTTGCATGTAAGTGTAAATGAAGTCCTGACAAAGAGACGGATATGTCTCAAAATCGGTTTGTAATAACAATATTTCCTAACTTTTATTGACGTTTCGTCTTAATTGGATTTAAAAAAATAAGAATTGCTAAGTTGGTGCCAGGTTCATGGATTCTAAAATATTGTCAACCTTGCTAAGAATCGAAACCGAGATCTCGTGCGTGGTAGGCAAATACGCTAATCACAGACTAGAAGGTGGATCGATTTCCACTTTATTTCCTTTTCCAGGATTTTTGCCTGAGGGTAACCATCCAAAATGAATCGAGAACAATTATATCAAAACATTGTTGAATTAACTAACTGGTAATCAACAGATGGAAGAGTTGATGAATGATAAATGTTACACAGTGTGTAATGCAGCCATTTAAACCAGTCAGTGACAGGTCATAAGCCCTGTAAATGTCTAGACTTTTATATTCACTTCTCAAAAATGTTTTCCCTTTCTGTTGCAACAAATTTAGATCTTGAGAACTCCCAAGGGAGGAAATCCAGTTATCCTGCAAACATTTGAACATACTCAAAACATTGTTGAAAATTTACCCATATTATAGCAAAACGATTTAACTGGTTTTAAACCACTGAAATGCTGTATACTGACTGTATAAAGGAAGAAGTACTAATTTGTTGCATGCAGTGATCCATCAATCTGATTCAGTGACAGAACTGAGTTGTGAGATCATAGGGCACAATGCTGACTTGTAATTTGTACAAGAAAATAATACATTTTATTTATATTTCATAATACAACGAGTAATGTGGTTTACGCAATACCTTGTTAGCCTTTTACTAAGTACGTTAGTATTTCATTGATTTAGAACAGATACATTCATATTTTATTTATTTTTTAAATTACAGTCGTATTTGTCCATTAGCGGGCTTATTTAATTTTGGTTTCAAAACATAGGTCTGCGAGAAATAAAAGTAGATACGAAAATACATTTTGTAATATATGTATATAGATTAATTAATATCAATACTAGTCATCAATGGGAAAAGGGGAAATAAAGGAAGAGGAGAGATTCCCTAATCTAAGAGGAAGGAAATATTTCTTTGGGGGCGACAGAGCTACAGTAGAAACTAGAAACATGTTTTACCGTGGATGAAGGATGTTTCCACCATCGAACAGCATGAACGTAATACGAGTTAGAAAAGAAGGAAGAATTATGAATGAGAATTAAGAGAGTGATTTGAGAATGAGAACGAAATAATAAATCACGAACTGATAAGCGTTTAAATTTTTACAGATTTTTCAATCCAAGCAAGCGTTTAGTTAGTTCTGATTTACACCTACTAATTACACAATCAATTACACGTAATAAACTCGCATTGTTTTCATTTCTTATTATTCTAACTGTATTTTATCAATTATGTACATAATATCAAATTTTAAATCAACATTATTTTTTATTTTTTTTTTTTAAACTCTTTGTTAAATAAATTTAGAAGCTTTGGTAAGCTTCTTGTGTCTTATATTTTGTATGTGTGCCTGCTGTTTATTTACACCTACACAATCACATACAGCTTACCTACCACATATTCCACATCGCATCTAAAGACTCAATTGGTCTGGGTGTTGTGGTGTATAATTCATAACTTCCTTCTATATCCTTTCATTCCTACCTGCTGAAAAGCCTCTAAAATAGGGGCTTAGCGGGTTATTCCTTAAAAACTAACGAATAAAAAGGAAAAATTGTTCATTGCCGAACGAGAAAAGCTGGCCGAAGGACCTCACTTGAGTATTTATGCTGAAAAAGGTAACTCAGAAGTTAATTATGTACTTCATTAATTGGTACCATTCACTTCTGTTCGAGCAACGGCTCTAAATGCTGAATTCAATTACTATTTTATTTTAATTCTATTTTTTTTCTTTCCTTACAAGTTGATCATTTTCATTTATTTTTGTTTTGTCCTTTTTTTTGGGTAGATTTAATCTTTCTAGTTTTTAATTTTTCTTCAATATAAGTATAATTCACACGCTTATTGAAAGTCAATATATATATGAATAAACAAAACAACCCAAATAAATAGTCAAGTTTCAATAAATAAATAAACATTCTAAAAATAATCAAATAAATTAACACAAATAAAATCATATTGTCAGTTATACTGCTGTCTTCCATGTACTCATTTTGTCCATAATAGGCCTTTTTTAGAAGTACGCCTTTTATGAAATTTGAAATTGTTATTAATATATTTTACATATTATTTATTTATTTATTTAAATTTGAAATTGTTATTAATATATTTTACATATTATGCAAGTTATCTGTACATTATTATGTTAAAATTAAACATGTTTTGGTTTTATATGGTCGAATTGGCTCTCCACTATTTAGCTATTTTTTTTTTTATTATTTTATTTTTAGTATTTATTAAGTTTAATGCTTATAATACATTAAGCATATATTATACTCCCAAGAATGAATTAATAGGAAATTATTGATAGGACATAATTAATTTACCGAAATGATGATATTTTTTTAAAAATACTTTAATTTTTTTTACTAATCGGATCTATATCCAGATGAGACGAAAGATAGAAAAAAAAATATTTAAAGAGTTTAGGAAATTAAATTACCTTATTCCAATATTGTTCAATATTCTCCGGAAAACCATGATCTTCAAATAAAAAAAAGAACTGGACAACATCTATTTAGAGAGATGGAAAAAAATAATTAGGAAGTTTACGAAATTAAATTGCGTTACTCCAAAATTTCTTAATAATCCCCCGGAAAACTATAATCTCCAAACAAAAAAAGAACTGAAAAAACATATATTTACCTTACAGGAAGTTTTAATAATTAAATGTGTTTTTAATATGATTATGTGCCTATGATATTAATATGATTATGTTGTATGATCCTTAACTCTTTTCTTATATATTTGTCATTAGATTTACAGTTGATTTTTTTTATTGGCTCTAGTATTGTTAATATTTTTCTACTTATTTTATTTATGTAAAAGCTGTAAAAATCTCAAATAAAATAAAATAAAAATAAAACCTGTTTTTAAAAAAAAAGGAAATTTTTATTATTAAATGCATTATTAATATGTATGTGTGTAAAACGCACGTGATTTAAAAAATTGTGTCCCACTGAAAAATTTCTACACTTAATGGGTAACTAAAATCATAACACGCTTTAAACATAATTCATAAATCTTTTTTTGCAGCACTAAAAGTACAAAAAACACCAGATCTATATATTCTGGCTATACTAAATTTGCATATTCTACAGGACATACAAAAAGACCACGGATATTCACGAGAAGTTCCACTCGAATAACACAATGACATATATACAAAAAAATACCATCGTAGAATACTGTTTTCCGCGTTTAAAACAAAAACAAAAGGTTTTTTACAACTTTGTAGCTTTTGACCTCCAAACGACTTACAAATTACAAACATTGGGTTCAGACATAAAAAAAGTATCCATTTTTTTCCCAAATAGTCACTAGCATACAATTCATAATTATTTAATTGAAAGGTGTTTTTACCACAATATTTCAAACTTTAATGCATTTGAAGTATAAGAATTATTCGTCTGCCTTTTTGTAACACAGGTTTTCCCAAACTATATTCGCAAGACACTAGCGTTTCACGGAGCCTGAATAAGTGTTCCGCAAAAAAAAGTGATATGGAAACATATTTTTTTTTGACATTTCTAAAGTAAAAAGATGAAATACTGTCCAGTAAAAAAAAGAAATTTTGCTACATATTAGGAGCATAAAATATTTTTTAATTTGTATTTTTTAACTCTCGCAAAAACGGTCATTGCATTGGCCACGCCCCTAATCCGTCACGATTCATGTTCATTTTAAGCTTTGTTCCAAACCATCGTCTAGTTAAATTATTTCACTTACATACTATTCTCAATCGAATCTCACCCGCATAAATAAAGGTTTCAGCTCTTTAACTTTACAAACATCAACAGATGAAAGAATTGAAGGAATATAGATGTTCAAATATGGGCAGAATGGTGAATGTTACACAGTGTGTAAAGTGGCCACTTAAACTAGCCATTGACAGGTCATAAGCCCTGTAGATGCCTAGACTTCTATATTACCTTTTCTTAAATGTTCTTCATCTCTGTTGTAATATGTTAATATAAACAGCTCCCCAGGGAGTTGAATCCAGTCCTTGTCTCCAAAAATTTGGACAAACTCAAAATATAATTGTAATATCAATTAAACACTAATGTACAGAAACAAAACATGTTTAATAATTTATAATACAGTATTTAAACAATGTTTTTTTTAAACTTTGTAAGATATCAAAATGGCTGAACTAATATACCTCAGCCGTGCGCCTGCGTTTCGCCTTGTTAGGGTATTTACAAACGAATTGGAATACATAGACTTTAATCGGTGTTTTATTTCGAAACGTTGCAATGAAAGTGCAGTGCTCTATGCACCAATCGGTTCAGCTAGGAAAACGATGATGATAATGATGAAGATAAGACTGACAGATTCTCCGCTTAAGAAATTTCGTGATTGAACGAACAATGTTATAAAACGAGATTCTAACAATAATTTATTTGAAGACCATCAACCGTCCATGTAGATTTTACCACGCTTTAGTGATAAAGCAACAGTGAATTTCCATTTAATACAAATGCTTTGAATCAAACGATTAATATCTATTCAATGGCAAAAGGAACACCATTCTTGTTTTCTCAGAACATCTTTTCAACCTCAGCCGTCTATGAACAAGAATCGTTAAGTATTATATTACGCTAGATAGCCGATTCTTTGGCTTAGAACATGTAAAAGAATAAATGCATTTAATAAATCACTCTAATAAGACAAACATCCAGTGGCAATGTAATAGTCAATATTCCTTTTTAATTACGGCTCATGACAGCCAATATCCAATATCGACAAGATAATGTATGCACCATAGAGTTATCGCTCGGAGCTATATACGAGTAAATCGTGTATCGGATAATGCTACCAAATGCCGCCGGATTTACTTCGGCCGCGGCCTTCTCTGGAGTTTGACTTTTTTTACATATTACTCATTATTATTTATTCTTTAGTTTCAATTAAAAACTGTATATTTCAACAGATTTTTAATTATTAATTTTTTTAAATATAATTTAACATAAACACCCGGAGGACGGAGGAAGTATGGTACATAGATAAAATATATTGAGAGAGATGTCCTTTACCGAGCCTTGAGTGACAATGAAATATGCATCCTACCCAAGTCTTGCTTTACGTGTCTCTAAAGATTCATTTCTCTCAATATTGTATTTAGGGATAACAGGCTCCATGGAATCATCATAATGAATGATGTTTTTTGAACAATTGCGAACCACTTGTTTTGAGATTATGTTGTCCTTATAAGAAAGTCTTCGAAATATTTTGGTAACAGAATACATAATTACGTAATCCTTTGTTTTTATTTGGTGTAGTAATATTAAGGTTCAATAATTAATCAATTTCAAGTATTTTATTGATATTACGTGAAAGAATAACTATTAAACTATAAAATTTCAATCACACGAAAAAAAATCGTAGGTAAACAGTTGATGTAAATGTAAATAAAATTAAAAAATTTAAAAAAATGAAGTAAGAAATAAAACATAGCTGTTGCTACATTAGAATACATATTCCTACATATAACAAGTCAGAATATAAAGATGACATGACATAGATAAATATTGTAAAACATTTAAATTAATCAATATATCCGGTAAGAAAAACTTAAAAATAAAAGTGTTGCCATACTAATACACAATTGTAAGTGAAAAGAAAAGAAAATTATAAACAAATTATTTACATGCTTTAACATGTTTAAAATCTCTGAAAACGAAGTAAACAAAACTTGTACAAATAATGCACAAATAAAAATATTTAAAAAACAGATTTTAGTTTTAATTAAATAATCAACAGTAGCGAAATATATTTTTCCTTGAAACACATAACAAATAATAACAAAATATAAAAATATTGGAAATAAATAAGAAATTTTGTGTCGCGTGAAGATAAAATGATAAGTCTTTCGCTTCGGGTGCCAGTCCAAGATTTTCTAGTGTAAAAATATATTTTTAAATAAATATTTCTAGTCAGGAGTCGAAACCGAGATTTATTGACTAGTGGGCAAACGCTGTTGCCTAGTAGTTGAAATGGTTCAGCCGGATGAATCTCTCCCACGTGATAAAGGTTTCAGCTCTTTTATTTCACAAAAGTCAACAGATGGAAGAGTTAAGGAAATGTGGATGTTTAAACGTAGACAGAATGGTGAATTTACAGTGTGTAAAGCGGCCACATAAACCAATGTAATTATTATTTGCTTTTAAATCTCGAAGTAGGGTACACATAAACATATTCTCATGTGTGCCTAGTAATAATACTGTATGTACGTGAGTCCTGGTCCTGTGACTAATGTCTCGGACTCACGGATCAAAGGTCCATGGTTCAAATCCCACTCTACCCGAACTTGATTCCCATTGATTCTAATAATGAGTTATTTAAAACTCGTTGAAAATGGCCCTCAAAATGAAATATTTGGGTAAATCATAAGAACGCAAATATTTCTTTTTAAAAATAAAAAAAAAAATATTCGTATTATGTCTTAACTTTAAGTGTAAAGTCCAATTCAAATGGATGAAAATATTTTTTTTAAATAAATAATATTGTTGACATAAATAACTTGGAAAAATACATTTATTACTGCCTTAGAACCGTAAAGCTATCCCTAGATAGGCAGTTTAGATGACTCAAGCAAAAATAAAATAATAAAAAAATTATACCTTTAATACTCAATCAACCTATTGTATAAATAGTTAAATGTAAATTGTTGTAATAAACATGTAAATAAGTTAAATATGTAAACAATTTTAAAAAACCTAGATTAAACAACAAAACTAGAAAAAACAAAAGTAGCTTAAAAACTAAGGGTCGTCCCCGAATTACAAATTACTTCGTAGAAGGACCATTAAATTGCGTTAATTCCAGGTTGTTCAATGATCTCCCGTAAACGATCAATAACATGGAAGATCTTCTATTAAAAAAAAAGAACTGCAGAAATATCTGCAAAATACTTATGGTGACTGTTAAAAAAATATATATAAAAACTAAAAAAGTGTGTAAAATGAACCAGTGCTAAAAAATTCGGTTCCACCAAAAAGTCTTTAGGCTTAGTAGGTAACTAATTTATAACTAATACGCCCAAGGGGCATTAACAAAAATTGTACAGATAAGTACAAACAATGTGAGTAATAATTTTAAAAATAAACAACGCTTTTTTTGTATACATATAGAAACAAAAAATTATGCGGCCAATGCAAAATAAAAGGTGAAATTTTGCATAGTAAAAAAGATAAATATGGATATAAGAAAATGTTAAGATTGAAAAAATATAGTAAATAACTTGTAAAGAATTTTAGCAAAAAAAATGGTATTAACGAATGTTAATAACAAAAAATAAAAATTAGTTTACACTAAGCATATATAAGACAATAATATAATATATGCTACGCAAAAATATTTGAGAAGTTAATTTCAGAAAGAGATAAGATAATAGTAATACACATCAAAAACAGAGAAAAAATTGCATGAAAAAGAAAGTTTTATTACGACATTAATAATTGTTACATTTCAGAACGTTTAAAAATGAATAATTTTTGTATTGAAAATGTCTTTTATCACAAGTAAATTTGTTGGCTAAGGAATGATAACGTGGAATCGGAAAGTGTCGTGCACAGTTAGTACCTACGTATGTAGTTGCAAACAATTCCGTACTTTTAGTGACTGGATTCGGTATTTTGAAGTTAATAAGATTCATTAATATATGTTTCCAGAAATGTCAAATAAACGCTGTTCTCGTGCACTAAAACTGTAACCAGCTAATGTCATGACTGGTCATAAGCCTTGTAAATTCCAACACTTCCTTATTCCCTGTCAAAAATGTTTTTCATTTGCATCGCAACAAATTTAGATAGAAATAACTCTCAAGTGAGGAAATACAGCCTGGCTACATACAAATATTCTCACATCTCACAACATCTTCGAGATTTGCACTGGTTAAAAAGCCCAGAGAGAATAATATACAAGCTGTGCTGGATAGTATTCAAATCCCTTCATGAAACCGCTCCAAAATACCTATCGGACCTTTGTATTAGGGAAAATACATGTCAAAAAAAATCTACTCTTAGGTCAGCATTTGATTCAGGAAGAGGAAAACTTATCGAAATCTGGCGCTTCCTAAACACTAGATTTGGAGATCGTACTTTTGCCGCCGCCGGCCCCTCTGCCTGGAACCAATCGCCTTCAAACTAACGAATCATCGACAGTCCCAGTCAGTTCAGATCCCACTTCTTTAGACTATCATACCCTTAATTTTAAATCTGGAAACATAATATATCACTTAAGTTTAGTTAGAATGTAAGTTTAGGTATACAATTGTAAAGCGCCCTTGAGGTGATTTTTTACAAAAACGGCGCTTTATAAATCAGCCAAATATTATTATTATTAATATTTGAACAAACTGAAAACATCGCTGTTTATTTTGGTACAGCTTATTTTTGGTAGCTCGTTTTGGATTTGCGTATTTTGGGTATAGTCTGTTTTGGATATAGCCTCTTTGGGATACAGCTTATTTTAGATGATAGCCTTCAGAAGAGCAAAAACAAAACGCGGCCTGGCGAGATGTATCGATAACAGTTGTAATATTTGCGGAGAACTTGGAAGTGAACATTAGAAAAAGCGGGGCAAATTGAAATGAAGAATGTTATTTCTTTGGTAGGCCGCCTGTCGAGAACTGGGTAGTTCCACGAGTCGGGCACCAGACCCGGTTATTTGGAATCATTAATCATTTATTTCAGCCGGGCGGCACAGTTTTGAATTTGAGGAAACAACCCTTTTTGTTTTTCTCGTTTTTCCCACCGCACCGATGCTGATTTTTGTTTTCTTTCTCCTCTATCTCTACCTTTTTCCCTTTTTGTGCTCTGTTTTGTAGCGGGGGCGGGCGGCCGCTTCATCCATAGGCGCGCTTACTAAACCTATTAATTATTTTTTTCATCTCTTGATATATTTTACATACCCCTTAATTTATTTTAAAATAAATAAATTATTTATTTAAAAATAAATTAAGACTTATTATTTCTGGCTGCGATACGATCCCACTTACTATTTAATGATGCACACTCCTGAACACTTACTCCCACACTAATACACATAAACACACATCTACACTTACTCATACACACACATAAATTATCTTTTTTTTATCCATAATTCTACAACTGGTAATATTTTATTATTTTATATAGTTTATATTTCTTAGACTTTCTAAATTAATCATATTGTTTTAAATGCTCTGTATTACTTATAATTATGCTTACATGTATGTATATTTAATTGTATTTGTAACTCATGTGTAAAAGGCACTAAGTGCCGTTTATTTCAATAAAATAATAAAATAAAATAAACACATCCTTTTGTTGTAACACAATTTAAAAATGTGGATGATTTTTATTTAGAAACTTTGCTGGTCTGTCTTTAATCCGTATTTTTTTTAAAAATGTTATTTTATCATTTTCGACTGTTTGTTTCTTTAAAATAAATGAATTAATAAATAAATAATTTATCAATTAGGCGTTTTTCTTCATTCCCTTTCCACAGCTGATGGGGCATAGCGCACTGCGTTGGTTCACCAATCGCGACGTTTCTTGATCATTTTTGTTACATCAGGAAAGATTATCAGTCTTACGGTTCAGGGACTATTAAATATTTTTGTAATATTACACAGTTTTAAATAAATATTTCACATCAAGCATGCCGGGAATCGAACTCGAGACTTCTTGCATTGCAGGCAAACGCGCTGACCGCAAGGCCGACATAAGCATTTTTACGTTTGATAAAAAATACTTGATGAATTGTACACAAAATGCACTGGGACAAACAAGATCTGACCATAAGAAGCACAATAAGATTTTTCTAGTACTGAGGTGTTTTCTGTAAATTGAGAAATGTCATTTTTATGATTAACACGATTTTCAGAAGGTGATTAATACAGTTTTTTTGTATGAAAGCGGTCTGACTGTTTTTATCAGAACATAGAATTGACCTTACTGCACCCGATAAAATTAATATCTCATTTATTTTTAAGTTGTGGACTGGCTGCTTTCTGCATAACTACGTTCACTTTGAACATGCATACTGACTGAATCTAAGAGTAATAATACGCTACTGGCTAACAGAGTCGCCCATATGAACAACATCATATATTACTCAGCCTCCGTGGTGTAGTGGTCATGACGCTTGACTCACACACGGAAGGTTCCGGGTTCGATTTCCGGTGAGAACAAAATAAATTAAATGTTATTTTTCTCAAGCCTGGGTGTTCTGTGATGTAATTCACGACTGTAATTGGGCCTCCTGACCTGTCGTGCAAAAAAAAGAGAAAAAGATGAAATGAAAAATGATTATCAACCACGAAATTAACAACAGTTTACAGCAATGCAACAGGCCATAGGTACTCAGATCAAAAATTGCAAGCGCAAGTTCAAACCACCCGTTACACGTCTGTCGTTAATCTAATAAAAATAAACCAATTTTTTTTTTAACACTTTCTTTCTATGCAATAAAGCTAAAGGGCTTCTCTTTTAGCGAAAGCGAATTATTACTCTGATGATTGACTATGAGTAAGAATTTAGATGATTTTGTTACATATTTATTGCACCTTTAGAACAAAAACGACCAAACTCAAAAAATCGCAGTATGTTTGTCTGCGTTGCGTTTTTCACACAGCAATATAAACACAACACTAATAACGTCGATTCCGTACTGTCATGGAACCTAAATTCTCTGAGTAACAAAGAGACCGATGTAACGGTTTTGTCCTATTCCCACCCGAATGTTGAATTTTTTTTGATGCAGAAAGATGTATAATATTCATTGAAGTCGTTTCATGATCTAAACTCAATTTAAGTTTTTTTTTTTAGCTAAGTCGTTTTCATTCTAAAGGTGCGATATAATGTTAGTACGGGCAAAACAGTAAACAAAAAATACAATTTGGTGGATTTAGCGTTAGCGGCGATTATTTAACATAATCTTATTACTCGTTTACCATGTCAGACTTCTTATATTATAATACTACTATAATTCATAAACAAATTGACAAAATGTAAAGAAATGCATGGTCAGTGTTTTTGATCAGGAGCCGCCTGTGCCTAATAACGCCACAGGTTGTACCTCACAAGAGCATTTCGCAACAGTAATTATAAAATATAAATAAATCAAGTGTTTTGGTCTTCCGCCACCCCTGACATGTTTTGCATTTGTACCGTTGAATTTTTTGTATGGCCGTATATACAGATTCTTTCGTACTTATGCAAAAAGAAAAAATATAACTAACCGCTCGGATGCGGTGGAGAAAATCATAAATATGCAGCGTTCTGGAAAATAAGAATTCTTGCCAAAATTTCACCGGAATATTTGAAATAACAATGGCGAAAGAATTCTCATTGAATTTAATAAATATTAGCTACATTATGTAGGTACCAACCACCCTTATACATATTTATGTAAAATTTTGGTACTCTACCTATTTATGGATTTATTCAAATACTTACAAAATGCGTGCTATATTATACTTGTTAATTTTTTTTTGTAAGTATAAATTTTCTGTATAAATTCCGCCTAGTATCACAAGGATAAACATGTCAATATGTGTCGGCAAAACAAAAAGTCTTACCGTATCCAGACAACCTATAAGGTGTAAGCTGACTATTGAAACAAGCCAGTGGAACAAGTCGTGCGTTTCAGATATCTGGGAATAGAAATCTCGAGTCATGGCGATTTGTATACTGAAGTCCGAGAACAGGTCAACAAAGCATCAACTGTGTGGGGGTGTCTGAGGAATGTGATATGGAAAAATAAGGATATGCGTACTGAAAGGGAGAACAGAATATACAAGATATGTGTGAGACCCATCATGACGTATGCTGAAGAAGCGCGAGCTGACACTGTTCGCACGGAAGGGAAACTCAGAACTGCTGAAATGAAGGTGTTTAGGTCAATTTCTGAAAAAACACTCTGAGACCGAATCCGTAATACTGTAATTAGAGATACGTGCTAAAAATAGGATACGTACGATGGAGCAGATCCAGAAGAAGATACTGTAGGGAAGATATGGACATAATTAGCAGCCGCAGACTTGTGTGCACTGCAGCCAATAAAATTCCATCGGGACAACGTCCGCCTGGAAGACCACCCAAGACGTGGACAGTTAGACCTCACCATCTCAGGAGAATAACTAGTTTTTTGTAACACAGAACAAATGAAGAAGAAGAGGAAGTATACATTTTAAATTAAAATAAGTTTTTATTTATTAAGTAAGCGTTTATTTTGGAGAACCCGTTTTAGGAACTCGATGAGCATTACTTATAAATCTGGTACAAAGTTACGCCTAGGCATAGTTGTAGAATAAGGATAGGAATATAATCCTTATTATAAGGATGATACTCTCATCCGTATTCTACCACTATGCCAAGGCGTAACTTTAAAATAATATTTAATCAACAAATTGAGTTGCAGAAACTCCTGAGAATGTAATTTATAATATGCATTATACTTTGTATTTTATGATTTATCAATAAAAAATTTAAAAACACTGATTTGAGTCAACTATTGTCTGACCAAAACATCTGTCTGTTTTTAAAAAAAATAAATTAAATAAGTAGGTATTCACATTTAAAGAAGATACATTATAAACGCATTATGTATATTTCTATCTAAATGAAATATTCAATAAAAAAATAAGTATTTTGATTATTTCGTATTAAAATTTTTGATTTATGAAGGTTTAAAAGCGGCTTTGGGGTAGAGTAATTAATATTATTACAAGCAATAGAGTATTTTTAGGTCCCTAGACTGGCACTTGAAGCGTAAGCTAACCATATAATCTTCACATGACAAAAAAATATCAAGACACACTGCAGAAGGTGGACCAATGCAGTGCCCTATAAACCATTAATTGAAGAAAGAATGCGTATTTGACTACACATTTTTATCGATTGTTGCGTATGATCGATAATTCTGAGATTATGATGAGCATTTGTTTTTTTTTCTTTCTGATAATTACCTAAGACAGCGTCAGTATAGATTGTTTCATATTCCAATATATAGGACCAACCTGCTTATGGTTATGCCTGTTGGAAGAGCTACCGCTATGCTTAACAACATCGCTCTGGATATTGATCTGTTCCATGTATCCGAAGGGGTTTTCCGGAGCAGGATTCTCCTACTTCTTTGACATGAGTCTCTTTCATGTATTTTTTTATATTCTATAAAATGTGCGTATTAAATATATGTTTGTAATGCATATGTTATATTTAAAATAAATAAATTGAATTTATTTGAATTAAGTGTTGGAAGAAAATGATAATGATGGTGATTATTACAATTAAAAATTAATTAAAAATAAGGTAGGTACTATCTGTTAGAGTCTTCATTATTTATTTCGGTACCTACCTATTTATTGGCAGACAATATACGTCCAAGGGGCTTTACAAAATATTATAGGTAGTACCTAGGTATTTCTATTATATATAGGTATATTAATAATCTTCTATTCTTTTCCTAGAGATATATCATAATATGTACCTAAGCTCCTATGCAGGTAGGTATTTTATTAAAAATAGGTAATAGTTTAAACTTTGAATTTTTTTATCTGGTATTATTAATGATTTTTTAATTATTTGAATTGGCGATGCGGTAACTTTATGTAAATAAATATTTATCTTTTTTTAATATTTTTATATGAATATGGAATGTGCACGGTATTATGACATTTATATTTAGATATTTATTTTTTTATGATGTTTTGACGTATCGGTGTCTACTGTATTCGTTCAAACACAACATTCAACTTCAGTCCCGTGGAGTTGGGACACGTGTCCTAATAATGTACCTAAATAACTTTAAAATTCTAAAATAAATCAAATTTAAAAAAATTATCACCAAAAAATATTAATTTTGAATTTTGAAAGTGTTTTATTAATTTTAGAAATTGTTTGCTTTGTATTTTGTATTGACATAGGTACCAGGAGTGTGCGGTGAGGTTTTCAATTAGGAAAGCCATCTCAATAAAATTGTATTACTACTACTAACACAGAAATTAGAATTAAGGTCTTTGAAATAAAATAAAAAGCAGTTTTATGCCATTATTTCAGAATAAAAGAGTTATATTTTATAATTTCACATTAGAATACCATCTTGTCAACCAATCTAAGTGACATATATTATAAAACCGTCACAACATGTCGAAAATAAGCCTGGATTAGTATGTTAGAATTGATTCCAGAGATACTCAAAGTCTCAATTTGCGCATGGGCGGACTTGTGAAATTCATAATTGGAAGACCGCCTTAAAGGAACTAAAACACTTACGTTTTTCCATATTCTAGAATTAGTCTGAGCGCAGTGTATTTTACACCAGCGCACGCATAACTGCGCAGTCGGAAGGTCGTGTGTGGGGTTTTCGCAATATTTCAGAAGTTATTTATAAATTAACATCAAACCTATCTATGATTGCTACTATCAAAATATCAATTTAATTGAAAAAATTGCAGTAGTTATTTGAAAGTCAAGTTAATGTATACTTGATTTTATAAATAAAAAATGAATGCATTATTTATTATTTAATGGTCAACTTTTTAGGGAAGCATTGGCTCCATCCAATATATGGACGGACCGCGCATGAAAGGTAGGTACTTATTTATTTATAAAGATGTTAATCATGTTTGTTTCCTTTTTATTCTTAATATAAGTACCTACATAATTTTTTATGTTTTAAACTTATTTCAGCATAGAATTGAGTTTCAGTAATTGTTATTGTTTTGTATTGTAATAATAATTTAAAAAAATAAAAATAAAACATTTATTAGTTACCAAATTCACCAATAACGATGTAGTTAGGTACTTATTTATTTATTTTATTTCATAAATTTATTGCATAAAAATTAGTATACATATTTAATAACGGGGAATCTATATAAAACTAATGAATAGAAAATGAAAACGGAGTGTTCTCTGTTTATGATAGTCTCCATCTTACATGGCTCAGCCTGTTCTAAGATGGAGATTTTTAATCCTTTAGAGCATAAGTAGTTCTATACTAATATAACAATAACAAAACAAAACCATTTATAAATGCCTAGGCAATCAAATGTAAGACATTTAACATCGTTTTTATACAAATATAAAGTATTTATATGTGCCAAGAATACATGTAACTTAAACATAAATTATAAAGTATAATATATAATAAAAACAAATATAAAGTAATGAAATACATAAAAATATAAATAATATGTCCAACCAATTATATACTTATGGTATCATAATAACGTAATATAGTAAGTGGAATCTATTAAATAAAATGAAATAATTGCTTTAAGTATGGTGGGTAAAGAAACTTTTGAAAAATAACAACTCGGTTTTTCGTGATTTTTTTATATTTTTAAAAATATAAATATTTGCGTTCTACTGATTTTCTGGCGAACTTCAATTTTGGGTGCCATTTTCAACGAGTTGTAAATAATTCACTATTAGATTACGGGAATCAGGTTATGGTAGAGGTCAGTTCGAACCTCGGTCCTGTGATATGTTAGTCCGCAACACTAACCACGGGACCGCAATCCGTCCAAATCGTGGATCATTAAAATGTATTTTAGCTATGGTGAGCCGCCCCGCCAGTCAAAATCAACCTATTTTTTATGTGGGAAAAGAACAATGAGTATAAAATATTTTTGGAGAGTATTTCTAGAAATGACAGATTAATTCGGGGTCATGCGGTTCATTTGTGAGAACTCATAAAAAGATGCATCGTCATTTGAATACAATAAAAATCATTTTTCCAGTCTTTGATAAAGCACGCTTAAATAAATCAAAGGAAGTTCAAAGAACCAACAAAAAAGGCACGAACTCTTTTTCAAAGCGTAGCTAAGCAGATAAAGTAGGTAACTAGCATCCTCTTTGCCTGGGAACTGGGAAAATTTATTTCTACTTGTTTGTCGGACGGGCGGCGCGCGCATCCGCCCCGCCCACCGAGCCGCCCTGCCTTCCGATTGGCCCGATCCGGCCCACGTGACGCGCGTCTTTCCGGAAAAAAACGGCCTCGACAACGCCTCCTCCATTCTCGCCAGTAGCGGGCAGTAGACCGCCGCATTCGGCTGACGCACATAAAGAGACAGTACCGAACGTCAGCAGTCGCCAATTCAAATGACATTTGACAATTCCAATTGACAGGTGTCAAATTCAAATTTCGTGCCTCGCGTTCGGACAATGATGTGAAAAAATATTATCGAATTATCATTCGTCACCGGCGGTGTTACGTGCCTGTCATTTGTTTTTTTTTAATCGATTTTCGAAATTTGAAATCTCGCGGCAATAACAATAAAAAGTGACATTTATATTGCATAAACTTTTAGAAATTCTTTAAATCAACCGTTTGTAAAGTGATAAAAAGTTCAAATATTGCACATTATAATAAAAGTGGAGTGAAGCATTACGTACATGAAGTTCTTAATGATGTTTTTTTCTCAGTGATTATTTATTATTTTTTGAACATAGGTACCGACTGCCTACATTTGAAACTATCTTTATGTAGGTAGTTAGTACCTACCTACCTAACCTACCTGTTATATTACTTTATTGACAGACATTCATAAAATATTTCTTCTGAACTTAGGCATTTATGCTAATCGTCCGAAAATACTAAATATATCCGCGCATTTTCCGAGGTAAATAATCATTTTGATTTTTATGTTTTTGAATTATTTTGCATTGAAGGCTGTCGTTTGATATTTTGATAGAGTTTTTCTTTTATTTGTATTGTAGGTGGGGGTTTATATAGAGTCTAAATATAAAGGATTTTAAGGAGGAACGCCCCTTTTGCATAAAACAGATTTCAACGCGCGGTGCATGTTAGGAAACCTGAGCCTTGTTTATGACGCATTTCAATCGAATGATATAAATACTTAAACCATTGAAATTATTATAAATAGCTTTGTATTTTATTTTTTTATAAAAGAGGTAAATTATATAATTACATAGGTTCCTAGATAAAAATAGCTTGGTAATCACAAGCTAGGAACGCAACTGGGTATTCCTAAAGGCAAAAAATAAAGTTAGACACTATTTTTTTTTAAATATTTTCTTCAATACAAAGAAATAATGCCCACACTTTTTTCTTACAATAAAACCTAACTGGGTTTTAAAACTTAACTAATAAAAGACCCTTAAAGAACACTTAATTTACCATATTTGTATTACATATGTATTAGTAATAATAATAATTATGGATAACTTATATAGCGCCATTTTCGTAATATAATACCTCAAGGGAGCTTTACAAAGTGATTTGAAGATATAAATTTAATTTTAACTTTTTAATTTAAGAAAAATAATGTACTTTTTCATGTTACTTTTCCACCACATGCTATGAATTTATTCAAATGATTTAGAGAGCAAGGGGGTTTTAAGTTTCTTCCGAAACATCACTTCACTCTCACAGTTTCGGATTTCTGCCGGGAGAGCATTCCATGCCGTAGGGCCTGCGACCGCAAATGATAGATACCTAATTATCAAAGTATTTATTACCTAATTATTGAGCAAAATTTAATTAATACAACGATAATAATAACCGAAATTAAATAAAAAAACTCAGAAGAAAGATAATTCATATTAATTATTAGATTTTTTTTTTAATGAGAAATAAATACTCGAATTGTTATTATTTACTAAAATATTTAAATATTCAGACCATTTCCTAAAAGTCGGAAGTAACTTGTGCTGTAAAAATGGAAATTGATTTATGGTAGAGTGGGATTTGAACCTGGGACCTTTGGTTCGTGAGTCCACAATACTTACTACCATGGAACCACAACCCGGTTTAAATTTATTACAGCATCAGTTATCATCACAATAGTTTTTGATGTTTTTTAACGAAATTAAATTATTTTTTTTCATCAATTTCATTATGCCTATTTTATTCATAGGTATAGGTTGATAGGTAAGGTGGTAGATACGGGTATTTTTTTCACGGTAATAATTAACACAACAAAGCGTTTTAAATTTATTTGAATTATTTTACAATAATACGTGCTTTGATACATTGTTTTAATAAATAATACCTAACAGGTACCTAAGTATATATAGATATAAGAACATACTTAGTAACAGTAGGTACGTAAAACCCACATAGGTACATTTATGAAATTTGATAAAAAAAAAAAAAAATAAATGTACCTATCTATCGTAAAGTGCCTACCTATGTAAAAACCTTCGATTTAAATAATTATCTAGTAGGTATACCTACAACACTATTTACCTAAAACGTGTTTTTAAAATTCCTGATTTGGTAGCAAATTCTATAAAATACATTTATATGCGAACTGTTTTCATGATGTAACTATCTTAAATTACACGCATTAAAAATTTGTTATTTTGACTTAGTATTAGATAAGTTATCGTTTTACCCAAAGTACCTATAGGTAATTTTTTAATAATGAAACGCAACTTTCTTCACTACAAAAAAATATCGCAATAAAATGACCGCATTTCGGTACCGGTAAATATTATAAAAAACCGAATCATTGCTTAACTTTGGCGTGGTTTTTAATGTTCTCAAAGCTATTAGAAGAGTAAATAACTTGTTATTTCTACTTGTCAATTATATTTTATGTCAAATATGGCATAATTATCGTATTTAGGTATTAAACCCGCAGGTATATCATTCGAGCGCCTGATTTTGTAACGTGTCGATTAATTGTATAAATTAATTACTTGATAATCACATAAATTTTAAATTACGTCTTTTTAAATTGTTAATTAATTAAATATTTGAAAAGGGTTAGTTAAACGATTTCTAGAACGTTTTACTTATTGATTATATTGTTTTTAAATTATTTCCAATGACTTATATGAAATTCTGAAACTCTTAATAAAATACTAACCTTCGTATTTGAAATGTTTTTATTATTTCATGCATTTACATTTTTATGTAATTATTTATGAACAAGAAACATAATTAATATGTTTATACAGGGAGATAAATAAGCTTCTAAAACCATTTCCAGGTTAGAAATTTAGACACAATTTGAAAAAAAATATTTTCTATTAGGTACAGACAAAAGTATCTTTAACTCGTATAAATTTTTATATTTATAAAATATCGCACTCCTAAAGCAACATTTTTTATTTCATATATTTTTAAAAATTTATTTCAATAGGCAAGCCTGCAGTAATTTTACTTACATGAAATAGTTAAAATTTTAAAAATTAAGAAGATCATAACTCAAAAGAAAAATTATGATCTTCTTAATTTTCAAAAGTTTTTATTGTTCACATATTGTCTTTGCTTCAATTTTCTTGACACGCGAAATTTGTATTTTGTATTTGATATACAAATATATGTACAAATACGAAGCACAAATACGTATTTCAAAATGAATATACAAAACAGGATCCAAACTGTGTGATCGAGTCATCAATATTTTCCATTTTTTATTACACATTTCTTATATCTATAATATATTATTTCGACCAATGACAATAACAAAATATATATTTTTTTATAAACAGACAATAAAACTAATTAGTTTTCCGTACATTGGTTCGTACCTACATAAATACCTATTGATATGAAAAGAGATAAATATGTATTATTAAACTTATGAGTTCCTATCTATTTCCGAAATTTTTCATTAAGAAATATTTAAATATCATATGCGTTTTTTTATGGAATCATAAAAATAGCAACATTTTGATTCTTCATTTGTTCGTTATTTTTGAAAAATAACTTCACCGGAGCACCAATTGCAGTGTACGTTTAGAATTCGTTACGCGCACTTTAAATACTAACGCATGTCATTTTCTGAAAAGCGCTTTACAAAGTCCCTATGAATATTGGCTTTAATTTGAATGCTTACTATTCAAGTATAACTTTTTTGCAGTCATTTATTTTGTCATCACATAATGCGAATTAATTGGAATGATTTAGAGAACAAGTTGGTTCCAAGCTATTTCCCAAAGCTTTCTGGGAGAGCATTTCATGCCATATGGCCTGCAACCTCAAATGCGCGTTTACCAAATTTAATATACTGGTTACGTGCAGATACTACTTGCAAATCCGGCTTCCAAAATCTTAAAAAAATGAGAAATTAATTGAAACTTAGTCAGAACACAAATTTTTACAATAATTATAACATTTTCAGTTAAAAATACGGCTTTTTTTGTAAGAACTTGACTTTTAAATTATCAGGTTTGTTGCAAACTTGGCCACCTCTACTTGAGTATTGTAAAGTTTGAATGTATAAAATTAAATTTTTTATTTCTCTACTGTTTCTTGACATAATCATGCTTATGTCATCACTGCTTACGTATAAAATATTTACTGATTATAATAAAAAATTGAAATTAAAAAAAAAGTTGAAGTATTGTATCACTTTTTTTGTGATTTGCTCGAAATAAAGAAAGATGGATTTTGCCGGGTTTGCAAATAGTACCCTCAGATATAAGGACTTTTCTATAACCGCAGATACGTGACTGATCTAAATGTAAGATGGCTATCAGCTAGTTCATGCAAATAAGCTTAAAACAGCTATACACAAAGCGGATTAAAGTAAAAAAATTGTTTCATATTTTTAGTATTACCATGGCATTAGTATGCGCCTTCAACATATAATTACATAATGTACTCTTTCACATAAGGTTCTGTATGCCATAATTATAAAAGCCGAAGTATTTTGAGTAAATTTCATGTAGTTGACTCCCTTCGATTCGTGCTCTTTATCTGAGATCTACGTCCATATGTTCCATGTCAAAAATTACACATAATTCTCCGTAAGGAATAAACACGATAATAGTACGTTCCGTGCATGCGATTAGCATCTCCGCACGCTATCGGCCACATGGTCTCGTAGGCGGGTACCCCGTTGGACCCGCCCTTCGTAGAACCGCCTTCCCCACGACACACGAAGCCTTAATTCTTACATGCCGTTTCGGACGAATTTGATTACTAAATTGTTTTCACGGCCGCCATTTTAATGCGCTTCCAGCGGGTATTTTTGGATGACAACTAGATTGAAAAAGCAATCGGCTAAATGAAATAAAACAATATTTCAGTTTATCTTTATCTGCGCTATTATCGCTGTCAATTTACCATATTAAATCCACTTAATAAATTACTTTAGGGTAAATGAAACAATTATGGTAATTCATATAAATTAAGTAGGTATATTTTATTTAATGCAATTATGGTGTATTAAAACATGTTTTGAAAATCATAACTTTATAAAACGGCGATTCAATTAAAAAAAGAAAACGATCAAGGTTTTTTATTACACCGTGTAATTGTTTTGTTTGCATTAGATAGATTTTAAATACACATTTAAAAAAAAAATTCAAAACAAAGGTCAGAAAAGTAATGTTTCGTCTAAGTCGTACGGTTTCAGTGATAATATGTACTACGTGTTGAGATAAATCATTGCTCTAGGGGTGATTTTCACCTTTTCATTTAAGATATAAAGTATTTTAGCGAGGCAATCTGTTCTCTTAAGTGGCTTTGGAATAGTTAATAAAATAACAAACCCCATCCGATTCCGATAGAGCCTCTAAGTAAAGGCTATAGCGGGAGCTTCCGGCGGATGTCGGAGGCTTCGACGCCGCCTGAATGTTAATTGGCGGCGCTACCGACGCAATAAAACCGACGCCTCACGTCGCAAAACCTCCGCGATTTCATTTTCTCCCTCGTTAATTGGTGATAATTCCACCCCTTCACATAGCTCCAGTCATTGTGGCGAGTATTACCATATTTTGTACATGATTTTCTAAATGGTAAGTAATAGAAAGAGTGGATTAAATTAAATTGTGACTAGACAGTGTGATAATACTTTTGTCCGGACGCTTTTATTATGCAGTGAATAAAACTCAAAACTCGAGTGAGTGTTTAATTAAAGTTTTTAAGATGCAGGAGATATGCAGTTCGGCGCCGATGCCTCTCGAGGCTGGTCTCAATCGGAAGATAAAATGCGAGGAGTTCGGAGGAATGCGGGGACAGTCGGTGCTAGGGTCTGAAGACATCGAAGAAGACTTCGTCTCCATGAAGCCGAGGTCTCCGAACCCCGGTCCGGAACCTGGGTTCTGGCTGGCAGCTGTGGCTGGCGGACCCGGGTGTACGGAGACTGGGTTCATCAACAGTCAGCCGTCTATGGCGGAGTTCATGACCGCTCTGCCGCCCCTGCCCCCGTCCCTCAGGGGGCTGAGCCCCTCGCGATCGCCACCCCCCGGCATGTACCCCCACCCGCACCAGATGCAGGGGCCCGGCTCCCCAGGACTCCCCGTGCCGGAGTACCCCTGGATGAAGGAGAAGAAGACTACCAGGAAAAATAGTCAGCAAGGTAAGTGATATTTCAATACATTCAATTAATTTTTAATTTTATTCATTTGAATTTTATTTGAATATTGAAAATCGTTAATTCATTTGATTACCTACTATCATAAAATTATAAATTTGTTTATAACTACTGTTATTTACTAAGGTTGGTAAAAGCACTTTTTTTTAATATCAGCATATGAAAAAGAAACTAAAAAATAATTTTATTGGTTGGATGCCGAATATGAATTATTATCAAATAAAAACCTAGGTTTTAGTGTAATACATAAAAGTTAATTCTATTCAAATAACACAATTATAGTTTCGGGACAGCACTCTTCCCATCAACTGGTTATACCTACAAACAGTTGTGTTATTTAAATAAATTAAACTTATATTAACAAAGCTTTAATTATATAATAAAAACTTATCACTTTGACCCCGGTATTTCCAAAATGTATTTATTATAGAAGTATTTATTAAATGACACATTTATTCAAGCCTACTTTCAACTAATATTCCAGCAGATTTTTAGTTTTTAATTTTTAAAAAAGCTTCACAAACTATAAAACCCTTTTTAAACGCATTATTTTGAGCTTGTGTGAAAAAGCATTATAGAAAATTACGTTTAGTTGTATATATTTTAAACAAATGTCTTTTTTATTTTCGCTCAATGAGCATTTAAAAATAATATATTATGGGTAGTAACAGAGAATAAAAATGTTGGTATTATAATATGTAGCATTTAAGGGATAAAAACAATTTACAGGAAACATAATGAAACAGGGAAAATATGTTTTTTTTAATAAAAAAACTGAGAAGGAAGAAGGTCGTCTGTTAGTAAACCTGAGGATCTTGGATAAAGGAAATTAAAAAACATAATCAGTTGTGTAATTTTCTCTCTTTTGTATAAAAAGAGTTCGCTTTAACTAAGGTTTCTGGATTATGACCGCCCTTATATGTACATAAAGTGTTAAATAAATAAACGTGAAGATTTATAAAAATTAAAAATGAATGAACATTTAATTATTTTGAATCAATTTCAATATAGTGTATACACGAAATATTTGTTGTTCAAAACTATTACGGCTTTATGTGATAAATATCAAAAGAGATTTCAATGTCAACCTAAATGATAATTCGTAAAAATAAGTTAAATTTTGTGTGCTATACATCTATGGTGCGCTTGTAATCTCGTAACTATGTAGAGTAGACACATATTCCTTAGAGTATTAACGTAGAGTCTTAAAATACCCAAGGTAAATCACTGCGTGAGGTTGAAGTCAAATTGTTTAACCATCACCGGTCTTCTATACTATACGACGAAGCTTAAAAATATGAGAAAAGTGGTATACACACCCCTATTTCGGCTACAGTACACAAGTGCGCATAATTCATTTAGAGTTTTATCTTCGATATGTTAAAACTAATGTATTGAACTATTATAAGAACAACGATTAATGGATTTTTAAACTAAATCTAGAAATGTTAGTACTGTTTTTTAAGTCAATGTTTTTAGTTGTTTTGAGCACATTCATGCTTGTCGTGGGCATGTTTTACAGTAATTTGAAATTAACTTTTGATTAAAATAATTATTTCAAATAGCAATGAAGTCCTAACGTTAAAAGAAATTTTTAAATGACAAATGTCGGCAGTATTAAAACTTTAACCACTGGTTATAGGTTTAACCCTTTCATCCGTGTGTTTATTCAGGTAAAAACGAAGTTTAAGATGAATTTATTCCGTACCTACCGAAATTGAAAAGTGACTAGTTTGTTTTCTTAATTACTTATATCGTTGGGTGTGTCAATTTTTTTCCGCTTATGTTGGTAGTCGGAATTAAACAGACGAAATCATTTTTTCGTTTAACAGTTGGCTGATTAGTTTGTTTCGGAGTAAATTCTTGTCGTCCTAGGTCTTTGTGATATTTAAATGCAGGTATTTCATTAATTAAACATATTATTTATTTTTATTTTTAATGATAAATAATATTTATTTATTTATACTTTTACATTGTTTGTATTCAATTTTTTATACAGAATAATGTGGGAGTACTGGGGTGTCCCATGACGATGGAAACATTTGACAAAATGTGAAACATGCCTAAGATTAGCTATCTAACAAAGTTAACATAATAATAACAATAAAAAAAAACGAAATTTATACAATTTACCTAATTATTATTAACATAATACACATTAAAAAACTAAAATAATCATAAAAACGTAACCAATTTATATAGACCAATAGAACAAATTTCATAATCAGTACACACATTTTACCTATTCGGCTTGATCCACTCATCAATCTGTGTGCAACCCACACGGATCGATGAGTGGATCAATGTTCAATTCAGGTCTGAAAGGGTTATTAACTCAAAGATTGAATAGACGGTTATGATAAAAATTAATTTTTGAACATTAACATACTTTTAGACTGTGAATCCCTTTTAAAAAAACCCCATAAATAAAGATGAATGAACTAATGTGACCAGCAACTTTGTTATAATTATAAAGTATAATTATTGTGTTCTGTTACGCATAGCAAGTCTGAAAAAACATGAAAATTCTCGTGAGCAAGGTAGATAAATGCATACAAACTTGTTGAAATTATAATATGACTGGTTTTTCCTGTGCATTCTCACATAATCATGTATGAAAATGCAGTTAATAAAAATTACGGGAAAATATATCTTTAGTCTTTTGATCAGGCGATGAGTAGGTTATTTTGTTGAATTAATGAATTACGTACATATGGATGGCGGCATATTGCCAAATGCCCCCCTGCACGAATTTCCACCTGCGTGCATGCGTGAAGTGGCTGCGTAATGTTGTAAAATCGTGAATAATATAATATCACAGCACAAAATAAATAAAAAAATTGTTATGTTTTGTTTTACCACAAAAAATATTTTATTGACTAGACTCTGAAGAGAGAAAGGTACTTTTATTAGACAAACGTAAAAAAATATTGAATAATCATTTAGTAATGAATTAAAATGAATAAAATTTAATATTATAATAAGATTATTAATAGAAAGCAGGGCAAAAATTGACTGCCTAATACTACGACTAAGTAATACTAACAAAGTGTCCGCCTTGTTTTATTTAACAATCTGACATACGGTAAAATAACAGAATTCTTAAATTTAAAAAATTGTGAATTCGCTGCTAACACATAAAATGTGATCCCACCCTGTTCCTTTTCAATTCACCCCGTTGACGGGGTGTAAAGTGCCAATCGACTTCCTCAAAAAAAATGCTATTATTTTTTTTACCTCAAGGAGCAACTTTATTTTTTTTAAATAAAAGCTGTGCTGCTAAAATCACTCTAAACGCACGAGCGCTCGAATTATTTAATACAATGTAAAAAATGACACTTTTCACCCCACCCGACCCTACATAGGTACTTATTTATGATTGAATTCCAAAACTGTAAATTATTATTATTCAAATATTGAATTTAATTAGTTACCTAGGTATTTGTTTATGGCACTTTATTTATGAAAGCGATTTTCAAAAATGTATTGAAAGTCATTCAATATTATTTTAGTATTACCAAAAATCAAGTTAAAAGAAATAAATAGGAAGAAATAATAATGAATGAAAAGAAATAATCTGATTGGGATCCATAAAAAGTGAATGTTGTTTGTAAACGAATGTTTTTGAAGAAAAACAAACTTTTTTTAAGCACAAAAAAACAACATCCTTCCATTTTTTTTGTATATTCATTTTCGTCGAATACAATCTTGGTAGGTCGATGAAAAAAGGATTTATGCTTCTAACTTTTTTTGACAGATTCAATTGAAAATTTGAATATTACGAACACGCGCAAAAGGGCAAAGATCTACATTTCGCTGAAAACCGCACGTAAATTGGTTAAACGTTAAGGGTTAAGGTTAATGTTTAGGGGGAGTTCAGTGACATCACACATACAGGAAAATTATATATATATTAAGATAATAATATCGGCCGTAGCCAATTGGCACAAATTGCATAACATGGTTAAAAAGTAATTAAATATAATATATAAATAAGGTTTATAAATTTTACATACATATTATGATGTGCACAGTACACATAAGCACTATATTTATGTTGTATACGTTAGTATAAATAACTTGAATTTTAAATATTCATAAACAGATTAATGTTTGTTTATTGGTTATTGTTGTAATATCAGTAATACCTATTTCCTATGAACAACTAAATTAAAACGTTGAATCAATATAAATAGTAAGTATGGTTGTTTGTAGGTAATGTTTTAAGGGTCTCAGGCTAGTTACATTTATTCTCTCTGTTTAAAAAGATTTTTTGATCCTAAAAATAAGGGTGGGTATATTTATTTATTTATTTATTTAATGCACAAAAGACACAATTTTATCATAGAGTGCAATTATATTTTTTATGTCGTGACTTCAAAAACATTTATAAACATATTAAACAATGAACAAAATAATCAAAACAAAATACAAAATGTAAATAATAAAAATTCATACATGTCAAAAAATGAAATGAAGAAAAGTTATATAATAAAACATGGCAATATGTTATCATTCATTTAATTTAATTTATAATTTAAAAATAAAACAAGGTAGTATGCATTAGCCAGAAATATTGCGATTATTATCTCTTTTTGCTTAGGAAGTGACATATTCCATATATCGATACGGTCTGCAAATTCATTGCAGAGGTTTTGCATTCGATGTATAGAAATATTGAATCCAGACACTTTCCGGCTGTTATTACAGTGAAATAATTGATAGTTTCTAGTTTTTCTGGTTAAAACATTAATATTTATCATTTACAACAAGGGATGGTCTAAAATGTCGTTAAATTTTCCTCTTGCTTTTTTCTTTTACAATTGAAATGTGTTTACACTTTTTTTTATATTTACCGGCATTTTTTCAAACAACTTTACTCCGTTATATATTTGGGAGTTCTGGGACATTGCGTTTGATTTCTGATTATTTGTTTGAATTTTTTACTATTCTTAAACAAATAAAAAAAAAAATGACACATTCTTAAGTATGATACATTATAAAAAGTATTATTTGTACACAATGTACGTGTTGATATGACATAATGCGGAATAGAACTAATAATTCATTTATAAGATGCAATTTCTATGAAATTAAGTACAGTGTAGTGACCAACCGTAAAATCATTAATGATAGATGACAATTCGACCGCTTCTAGAATTTTATATGAGAAATGTTGAATATATTGTATTTTTTAGAAATACGTTCAATAATGTCAGCGATGAAAAAACTTTAGATTTTTTTTTCTATCGTGAAATTCAAATAAAATTAAACAAATCATTACACCTTTTCTAGGGGTAGGCAGAGAAGATTGACCGTCATAACACTCTGTATTTGCAAACATATCTTGCTTCCTCTACATTCATACATCTTCTCATGCACGCACGTCGATTATTCCAACTTTTGACGTATCTATCTTCGAAGAATTTGTGGAATCGGTAGTCCCATGTCTCGTTTTCTGCATCTAGCAACATTATTAGAATCATAAATCCTTTTAAGCGTTATTTCGTTGTCTGTTCGTCCTACGGGTCCAAACCACCGCAGCCCTTTATTAACATTTGTGCACGTATCACACATAGTTTTACCACACATTTGCCTGAGAGATCACATTTCGACAGCATTCAGCATACTCTCATCATTTTTGTTCAAATACTGTGCTTCGCTCCCATTCATAAGGGTATAAATTCAAGAAGACTTTACAAATAACCAAATTGATAGCCATTCATAAATTCATCGGCTGGTTATGTTACTATGCGCTCAGGAATACGCAAATGTTTTAAATTTATACATTTTTTTTGTTTAATCGTCAAAAAAAAGTGCAATAAAATACGAAACCCCATAATTTATTTTAAAATCATTGTTTTTTTTACCATTATTGAGTGCAATACATTTTTAAAAAGTAGGTTAGGTATAAATCCTAAGCGGACCTTTGGTTAAACCTAAGGATGTAAGAACACTCGACCCCCATCTAATAGCCCGTTTCTTTAGGACTTTGCTTGAAAGAAGAAATTTAGCAATATTAGAGCACTCGCCCTCCACTAAGCTCGGCTTTTTCAAGACCCTGGCTTGGAGGGCTAGAACTTACTTGCGAGGACCCGTCTCAATAGATCTTCTCGTGTCACAGTGACGTCAGGAGCGTATTTAACACATAATTTTCTATCGACAAGCAGTAATTTAACACTGAGTGGTTAAAATTCAATTAATTATATTTTTATTAAAAAATAAAAGACTAGAATTATAAAATTTCAACTATTTTTAAAAAAATACCGTTTTTATTTCATTTTAATTGTGTGCATACATTTTATTTCACAATGTCACAATTTTATGTAGTTATTTACATTATTACATACACTGAAATTGAAATAAGTATTATGTTTGCATGTACCTATCTTTTAGACAGGTTAATATTTGAAAATGGATGCCATTCTTTTTGACCACCATTAAATAATTTCCTCTATAATTATTTTCATGGTGCTTAGTTTCCGAAACTTAAATATATTCGACTGTTCAATTTCGATTACAACTGTCCATAGGAACAATGGTCCATAGAACAATATGTGTTATAATAAGCAGTAGCAAACCAACCCAATAGGTTTAACGAATATTCTCGAAAAACACTTTTTCAAGCGAAATATGGCACCATTAATACCTAAATTTTAAAACTAGAAAATTCGTAAAATTATTATGCAACTACCTTTATTTGACACACGTGTTAACATTAGGTACTAACTGATATATAACAGGGTGAGTGGAAGTTAACCCGCCATAGCAAATTCGCATATAGATGAGGTCATTTGCTTATTTTTGGACCTTACTTTCCTTAGCTAAAGTTTTATAGTTTGGAAGATATGCCAATTTTTATAATTTATTGAAATTTTTCCAAAAATTAACCTCCAAGCATTAAAAACTCTATTTTTTTATTATTTGTTAAACATTTGTAATTAAAATACGTCGGCATTTCACTCAAACTAACGTTAAAAAATAAAATATTACGCTTTAAAACAAAATGTGATAAACTAGAGAACTAATTTAGAGTAAAACTAATTATTAAAAAACCGTAGTTTTTTTTAAACGTATTTTTTTAAAGCGTAATATCTTATTCTTTAACCCTAGTTTAAGGGAAGTTCAGACGTATTTTAATCACAAATGTTTACGACTCCAAACAAATAATAAAAAATGACTAAAATAATTTTTAAAACTTAAAGTTCCGAATGTTTTAAGGTCAAATTGTGAAAAAATTTCAACAAATTATTAATTATAAAAATTGACATATTTCCAAAATTATAAAACTTTAGCAAGAGAAAGTAAGATCCAATAATTAGCAAATGATCTCATCTATGTGGGAATTTGCTATGGTGGGTTCAATTCCAGTCACCTGTATAAAAAACAATATTTCCTTATATCTTAGACATTATGTTTGTACACCATAAAAATATATGAACCATACGAAGCTCTTTTAATATTTTTACTATTTTTTTCTATTTGAGTACTAATTTTAGTATATCTAAAGACCGTTTTTAATATTTTTGATATCGAATGCATTTCAATGTTTTTCAATATCGATATTAAGCAAAATATTATTTTACAAATTATTTTCAAACTGTTTAATGGTTTTTCGGTGTAAAAAACTTGAAAATAAGTTTTAATTACTTTTGTTTATTGTATTATATTGCCTTATTATTCGATTTGTCTATTTACTTTAGGTGTTACAGTGTTATATATTATTTTTTATAAGAACCCTCTGGGCGTAGAAGTATGTACATGCAAATTCGTCAACTTCCAAGAAAATTAAGGTTTATGTATTTTATGTCATGCGCCAAAACTGGTTGATCATTTTTATAGCACAATTACCAAATAAACAATTATCCATAACTTGTATAGCACAGTTATCTAACGTGCAAGGAAGCTTTACAACAGAGTCAATTGTTGGATTTAATCACTATTTACATACCAACACGTAAAATTAGACAAAATACTATATAAATATTATTGTCACCCTGCTCAAACCAACAATCTTTGTCACTCACCTATACCGCATCCACACAGACTAAGAAATTAATATACCTCTCATATCAACATTTTAACTCGAGTCTGTGATTTCAAATCATCTCTTGGTAAATATTTTGTGATGTTCTGTAGTTACGATTAACGATTAATTTGCAAAAACTACTTATGCTAATGATCTGCTGTTAACTCATTTTATGTTCACATTGTACCGACATTTGTATGCAGACATACATAATGTATACATTCCACTTGTTATTTTTCTTTTTCTTTTTACATGTCCATGTTGTTTTTTATTTTTGTATAATTGAACTCATTATAATGTTTTATTTTATAATGCAAAAAGCACTTGTGCCCTTTTATAAATAAATAAATAAGTGATTACATGCGTTATTTGATTCAATTTATAATAAAACTAAATTTCGCGCTATAAATTTGTCAGAAAAATAAAATTGATCGTGCGTATATGAAAGTAAGGTGGTCAATTTTATGCGTCAGTTTATCAACAATGAAATATTGCAATTTAAAGTCATCTTTTTAATCAATATTTATTTATTTGACAATTGTAGTCTGCATTAATTTATGGGCTGTTTAACTCATTACGTACTGCAGACTGTAAACACAAGTCAAAAGTGAATGAAGAGAAAACAGATAGCTGCTAAACTGCCGATATGTACAGAAAAAAAAGGTCCGTATTACCTGCAGAAGCCGTGTTAAGCAGGCAAATTTCCCTATTAATGGTTGAATTCTGATTTGCATTTGTACGGCTTCTGGGTGCGTAAAACCATTTGACAAATACAAACGGATCTCTTTCAGTATATTTATATCGAGTGTTTGTACTTCCAGAATTTAGTTTATAGAAATGTTTCGACATAAAAATTTGACGACGAGATTTGAGAGTGTTGTAATCTGGAATCCTAGCTTAAAATAAGAATAGGTACAAAATTATTATTTTCTTTAAGATATAAGTATTGCAAAAACCGCTTTTAAACCTTATCTATTTTAAGGGAGTCGTTCGATTCCAAAGGGTCTTAAATTATGAAACAGTATTTTAGTATGCTGTGGACTTGTGTATCATACAATGTGCAAATTGCAGCAGTTTTATTGAGATATCTAGAGTTTTGAAGTCCAAATCTAAGCATCTTACGAGTACTTGATTTATCGACAACACTAGTATACGGGACTTTAACGTGAAATCCACTTAAAAAATAATCCCAATATCTTTAATTTGGTAATTACGTGGTAAATATATATCATGTTAATCTTCACCTTTCCAGGAATCAAACCTGAGACCTCAAGCATGGTAGGACAGTAAACTAACCACTATACTACGAGGCGAACTTACCCCAACAAACTTTGATTTTTAGGATTTTCCTTGTAAAAAACAATCGTTTAGGATTCTGGTTCTATTTCACACGAGGCACTTTATTCTTCATCCGCAAGGACACAAATAATTATTCTAGCACATTCGCAACAATAAAGAAAACTTTTTTTTTTAATTCTTTTTTTGTTGTTAATTTCTACTGGTCAGTTGATTGGATATTGCTTATCGCATCCGGTTATTATTTCGGTTTTCCATTGTCTTCCTGTTTATTTTGGAAACTATTTGTTTGTTTTATCATTGTGTAAAATTCAACATGTCAATATAAAAGATAGACCGACTTCTCTGTTTCCGTTTTAGGAACAGGCCATTTATAAAATGATATTGAACAAGCGATTGATCACTATCAGTTCAAATCGGTATATTAAATTTACATTAAATACAAGGTGAAATGAATTTACGAAAAATAATACAATTATCATCGTCATCTCCCTTTCCACACCCAGTGGTGCACAGGGCACCGCATTTGTAAACCGAATGAAAGGATCAGTCCTTCGCTTCAGAGCCGCATTTATATACGAAAATGTGTATATTTGTATGAAAAATTAAAATATCTTCGTCGGTTAGGAAAAATTTAACATGTTTAATGGAAAAAAATGTATACATGTTATATTTTTCAAACACAAAACTTAATTTCACTTTGTTGACAAAATTGGAGATAAACGTTAACCCATTTATTTATTCATGCTTTTCTCTTACAAACTATAATTAATAATAAAAATAATGTGCCGAGGAAACTTAACAATATACTTTTTTGAAATGTTTTTACATTTGAAAATAAACAAAGAAGACTAACTTAAAAAACAGAGATAATTAACAAATTATTCAGACAGTTTTAAAAACTAGGTATTTATTTACATCTATATTATTTATATTACAAAACACACAATGATAATAACAAAAACCTAACATTAGCTATACATTTGTGGAGCAGTTGATTCAATATTGGTATAAGCAAATTAAACAATCCGTTTTACTTCTACCTAGCTCCACTATCCATTTTTTTATAGTCTTTTAAATATTTTCTCGTTACTAATTGTTTTAATAGATTGTGGAAGTAGGTTATAGATTTTAATTTAATCAAACGAGCCCTGGTGCTATTGTAGAAACACTAAAATAATGCAGATTAAATTAAATATTTTACCACCCTGCCAAAAATTGAACCCAGGACTTCAAGAATGGTAGACGAATTTGCCAACTACTACACAACAAGGCGGACTTATCTACACTCGATTTCTTTATTCATAAATTTTGCCTTAGAGCAGCTATCGAGTCGTCCGAGGTTTAATAAGAACAATAAAAGTTTCAGCCCTTTAATTTCACTAAAATCAACAGATGGAAGAATTGAAGAAATGTGGATGTTCAAACATAGGCAAAATGGTGAATGTTTCACAGTGTGTACAGTGGCCACTTAAACCAGCCAATGACAGGTCATAAGCCCTGTAAATGCCTTGACTTCTATATTCCCTTCATTAAGGTATTCTCCATCCCTGTTGCACATATATATGGTATGATATGACCATGAAATAAAAGAAAAGAAAAATAAACAAAAAACCAAATTAATCATTTAATAATTTCTTCATATCGATTGGAGAAGAACTGGCTGCAAAAATAAAAAAGTTTCCAGGTGATTTAAATACAATAAACGCGCAAACAACAGCTGCCCAATCATTTCATATGACTAAAACATCCAAAACTGAAGTTCTGAGAATCATTTCTACTCTTAAGCAACGAGCGGCTGCAGGAAGGGACGGTGTAACGCCAAAAACGGTAAAAAATTGTAAATACGAACTTGCTGAACCTTTAGTTGACCTCATTAACTTGGCGATAGTACAAGGTATATTTCCTGAAAAACTTAAATTGGCCAAAATTATACCACTTTATAAAGATGGATGCAAAAAAAATGTACAAAACTACAGACCCATATCCATTCTTTCTGTTTTCTCAAAAAATTTTGAACGAGTACTTAAAGACAGGCTTTCCAAATTCTTAAATGACTGTAATTTACTGACTCCATTACAATATGGCTTCAGGAAGAATTCAAGTACAAAAAACGCATCCTTTGACTTTATTTCTACGATGCAGAAACATTTAGACCAAGGTGATTATACTGCTGGTGTTTTCATAGACCTAAAAAAGGCTTTTGACACTGTGGACCACAGCATTTTGATCGAAAAACTTCAGTATATTGGTGTAACTGGAATACGTTTAGAAATTTTTAAAGACTATCTTTCAAACAGATCATCTTTGGTAGAAGTTGGAGGTAAGTTTAGCAATTCTGGTAAAATCACCTGCGGGGTACCTCAAGGGTCTATACTCGGTCCGTTGCTATTTCTTATATACATCAACGATGTGACAAAATGGGGCATCAAAGGAGGAATACAGCTTTATGCAGATGATACGACTATTTTATATCACACTAAAAACAAACAAGATTTACAGAAGATGGTTGAAAGTGACGTTTTACATCTGGCGGAATGGCTGCGTTTAAATAAATTGAGCTTGAATGCAAAAAAGACTCACTACCTTCTATTTGGAAACAAGAGTAATGAATCTATTGATGTCTTTATTGGTGTTGATCGTCTGGAGAAAAAAAATAGCACTAAGTACTTGGGACTGTTAGTGGACTCGCAGCTTACTTGGAATGAACATGTTGAGCGCGTGAAAGGAAAGATTGTCCCTGTAGCTGGAATACTGTACAGATTTCAGAGAATGCTTCCAGTTTCGCTGCTTCGAGCAATCAATTTTTCTATGGTCCATTCGCATTTATCATACCTATGCTGTGTTTGGGGTTTTGCAACTAAGAGCAAAATTTCTAAGGTGCAGATTATTCAGAATAAAGCGATCAGAAATGTGTTTCACCTACCGTATGATACTCATGTAAGGGACATTTATTTTGAAACAAAAATCATGCCTTTTAGCATGCTTTCCTATTTCGAGATAACTGACACTATCATTAATACTACTCTCGACTCAATGCACAGTAACATAAAGCCAGCTTTCATTGGAGACATCCATCGGTACAGTACTCGATCAAAAAACAATATATATATTGGATCTGTGAAGTCTACGAAGTTTGGTACTAGATCTTTACAATACATAGGTTTCAAGGAATTTAATAAATTGCCACAAAAATTTAAAGTACCTATTTCAAAATATAGAAACAGGACGTGCGAATTGAAGAATAATTTTTTCCAGAAGTACTTTGAATAAATAATGTTAGTTTATAGAGAATGCGCATCTTGAACATATACCTTTTAATATTTCACCGTTTTTGCTTGTATATGTAATTTTTAATACTATTTAAATGTTATTTGTGTTTTTTTCTTTTTATATACTTTTTTTGGCTTGTATACATAATTTCAATTTTTTCAACGTTTTTGATAAAAAAAATTAACCTGTATTGGGTGTGCGCATATTTTGTTAATTAAAAAAAATGATTTTATTTTGTACTAGTTCAGTATGTATATATACATCCATGTAATTTTTAAACTTTTTCAATTTTCTTTCCCAGATTGCATAATGTAAACATTATTTTGAATTTATTTCCATGCCTAGTATTCTGTTTATTCTGTTATTTTCAAGTATTTTTCATACCCTTTTTAATTTGTGGTATATCATAATTTTAATTTTTCTGCTTTTGTTAAATAATATTATAGTTTAAAATTTAAAAACGTCTCTAAAAAAATTATTATCTGTATGTCCCTAAATGAGTTTTTTTTTAAAAAACTCCTTGGGAATATTGTATATAATTATGTATAATATGTTTTCAATATAATTTTTAAAAAAACATATGCCGATATTACGAAAATATGATTTATTTGCAGTGTGCATTTATTTTTAATTTTAATATTTTTTTTTTTCTTTTAAGAATGTGTATATCTCTGCTTCTTCCATGTTAATCTAAAACCTCAAACCTACTTTAAAATAAAATAATAAAACATCCAAAATTATAATAACAATAACCGGTGAATTAAATGAATCATTAGTATTATTATGATGAATGTAAAAAAAAAGGTTGATCTATGGGTAAACATTTATTTAGAAAATAAAAAAAAAGAATGATAATTCAGATAAACCTATTAGAATTCAATTGTTTAAAGGGGAATAAGACATCATTTATTGTAAAACGGTCTTAAATTATTAATCTCATGTTTTTTTCCTGGGAAGGTTGCCATGAGATATTTTTTTTTTTGGGTGGTTTTGAAGTATTTTATTATCCTTGAACTTGCACCTAAAGCGGAAGACTGATCATCTTAACTTACTGCAACATACGATCAAAATACGCTGCACTTAAATGCAGTGCCCTTCGCACCATTGGGTGCGGATAGGTATTTAATTTATTTATTTATTTATTTATTTATTTAAATTTTTATTCCAGTAAAATGGCTATAAAGTGCAGAGCCAATTCTACCATATGAACATATAAACATGAACATAAATATAAATATAAACAAAAATATAACAATAAACATAAATATAACAATAAACATAAATATAACAATAAACATAAATATAAACATAAAATAAAATTTTATATTGCAGCACTTATGGTGGTCTTAACATATCGCGCCATCGCTTCAACAACGGTGATTGGATCCACTCTGCAGTGGCTTGGAGAATTTCGTTATTAGATTTTTTTAGGCGTTCCCATAGGCTCCAGGCTCTTTGGCGAAGCAGGGCAGCGAAGGTGTTTATTCGTCCAGCTGTAAACATTTCAGAGGCACTGCAGTACCTGGGCAATCCGAATAATTGTCGGTATGAGTTGTTATATGTGATCCTTAATTTGTTCCACGCTCCTTGCGTATAGTTGTTCCAAAGTTCACCTGTATACATGGACGTCAAATACGAAGTAAATATGATTTTTTTCACTTCGTTACTGCATTGAAAGAAGCGTCTCGCTAGCATAGAGGCCCTGACATTAATGGCTCTTCTCTGTCTCTCTATGTCCTGATCGTCTTTACAATTATCAGTCAGTATGTGCCCTAGATATTTGACTTTTGCAGTTACCATTAAACTGTTGTTGTCTAGGAATACAGGTGGTGATGGGTTCACGAACTCAGAAAGTGACGTCTTGTGTTTAAATATAAGTACGGCAGATTTTTTTGCATTGTATATCATATTGTGGTCAATTGCATATTTTTCGCAAATATTGAGCAACAATCTCATACTATTAATAGATGGAGTCAATAATACCATATCATCTGCATAACTAATATTGTTAGCGCAGACGCCGTTAACATGACATCCGACTTTGGATAAATTAAGAAGCACGGTGAGATCATCCATATATAAATTAAAAAGTGCCGGAGACAGACAACCTCCTTGTCGGACTCCACATTTCAAATAAAAAGGCGAAGATGTAGCATCTCCCCATTTTACAATATTTTCCTGTTGTGTGTGCCAGGCTGCCAACGTATTAATAATACAAGATGGAATTCCTTTCTTCTCCATTTTATTCCATAATATTTTATGATTTACGCGGTCAAATGCTTTACTCAAATCCAGAAAGCATGCGTATGTATTTGTTTTTCTTGATTTATAGTAGGCCACTGTTTGTTTTAAGGCAAATATTGCCATATCTGTTGACAAAGCTGCTTTAAATCCGAATTGGTTTCCGCAAGTATTTAATTTCTCCGAAATAATTCTTAACACCAATTTTTCGAAGATTCTGGATATCATGGTTGTTAGTGATATTGGCCTGTAATTTTGTTTTTCCGACAAGTTTACCTGCCCAGATTTAACTAAAGGTATCACCAATGTTTTTGTCATATCTCTCGGTAGGTGTGTATGATGATGATGATTTTTATTCATTATTTAAATAAATTTTAGTAAATAAAATAATTGCTAGGTACTAAGTACGCGATGAAGGAAACAAAACAAAATCTTTAGAAAATACGAGTTTACTATATCGACCAACATCGGTAAATCTCTTTGCCGCTTCATTGCAATACGGGTCTGGGTTGCTTTGGGGTATATTTATTTTATGTATACAAACTGTTAGCTCATCTTTTTTACAATAGGCGCATACTCCCCGCTGAGTTAGGCAGTGAGGTAGCTTCACACGTTCACTTTCATTTACCGCAAGAATTAATGATTTTATTGTGTCTGCCTGCGGGGTATAATATGCTTTTAAATATTAATATATAGCCATTTGTGAATTTGTATTGTAAATGCTTAAACCGTTTTTACGGAGGCGCCAAGTGGAAAAAAAGACTCGTTGATTCTTATTTTAATCAATAAGAAAAATAAAATAGGTACAAATAGCTGATGCCTTCAAAAAACGGAAAAAAAATTTGTTGTGTTCAGATTGAATAAAAAATTGTCCTCCTCGTGGTCTAATAATGGTCAGCGCGATTACCTACCACGCAAAAGATCTCGGGTTCAATTCTCAGCGCTTTCGACGTAAAACATTTATTTTAAAAGGCTTTTTTTACACTAGAATTCACAGTCCCTCGACTGGCACCTAAAGCGAAAGACTGATCATCTTACCTCTATGTATCTATTAAAAAATATTAATACATGCTGCGATTGGTGTACCAATGCAGTGCCTTATGCTCCAATAGGTGCGTGAAGGAAAATATTTTTTTTTATTTTTTGAAAAGCGAATGTTTTTGTCTAGACATTTATAGACTAATAACCTGTCATTAGATTAGAAAGACAGTATTTTAATCTAAATTTGTTGCAAAAGAGAGGGAAAACATTTTTGAGAAGATAATATGGAAGTCTAGGCATTTACAGGGATTATGACCTGTCATTGGCTGGTTCAAGTAGCCACTTAATACACTGTGTAACATTCACCATTCTGCCTATGTTTGAACATCCTTATTTCCTTACCTTTTCCATCTGTTGACTTTTGTGAAGTAAAAGAGCTGAGATCTTTTCCATCTGGGTGAGATTCATCCGGCTGAACCAATTCACCCACTAGGCAACGCCTGAAAACATTTTTCAAATTTTTATAACACTCTTTTTATCAGATAGCTAATTCAACAATGTTTTGAATCCAGCCAGTCTGCAAATATTTGGAAATACTTAAAACATTCTTGGACAGTATTTTAAGTTTGTTCTAAATTTTTGCATTCAAGGACTGGATTCCATCCTCTGGGGAGTTATTGAGATTAACGTATTACAAGAGAGATGGAGAGCATTTAAGATAAGAAAATATAAAAGTCTAGCTGGTTGCCCTGTTTAAGTAACTTCAAAAATATCAACAGTAGAATTTGAAAAGGCGTAGAAGTTCTAACACAGGTAGAATAATGATATTGCGCAGTATACAAAATCACTACTTTAACTAGCCAGTGGCGAATGCAATATCATAGAAAGATATTTATTTGATATGTTTTTACTGCTCTTTACTACTAAGTGAACAATGAAGGGTCAGATGATTAATTTTCCAGCCAAATCAAAACAAGACAAACTTAAAACTCTCGCAATTATTTTTTGAATAGAGACGTAAGAGCAAAATGCTTCGGCGTCATTTATCATAAACCAGAATCCAGTCGCTCACATCAACAAACAATAAAATCCTCAAAAAATGAGGGAAAATTCTTTTTTAGATCCTTAGAAATTCGATTAGGTAGGTGTGCTTTGAAGCAAGGGACCTTGTGTAGCCCCCCAGGGCGTCTTTTATCTCTAGGGTCGAATCTTTAACGCCTTTATATCGATTATCCAAACCCTTTATTCTGATTCGATTCATATCTGCGAGGAGAATAAAGAAAGCGCGATGTTTGAAGAGGCTTTTCAGAAAAGCTATCTCTCTGAAATTGAGGGAATATTAATGGAATCGTCTGGGTTTTTGCAAAGGTGGAATTCGACTCATTTAAAAATATGATTCACATCTCCGACGCATGATAAATAGATACGTTTCTTCTATACTAGCTACATCAAAGATAGAGCAAATATTGCGTTGCCCTCGACAATTTTAAAAAAGTAATCACAAATTACAATACACATACAATCATTCATGGCAAAAAAAATACATATCTCTTTAGTTTAAATAGTTTTTTTCTGTGTAACTTGTTACGCTGTCAATATTTTTAAAATATACTTACTCAGACCCGGAGTCAATAAACTTTTTACACCACAATGCGACTAAAGCGGGTATGGGACTCCCATAATTAAAAACACCTCTATAAATGTCCTTTCTATTTATATTTTATTTCTTATATGGATAAACTCCAAAACACATTTTATTATTAGGGTATTTTCAGAAATACTTAAAAATAAAAAATAAATCGACATTTATTCAAGAAATCGTTGAGCTGAATAAAAAAGATACTATGAAAACTTTATTCGATAAACGATTTTTAAAAAAAGATTTAAACTGATAGAAAAACATATTTTTTCTGAATGAATATACATAGGGTGGGTGCTATTTACAGTAACTGGATATTTTAAATCTAGTAATCAATAATAAGTCAATGCAATGGGTTAATTTTAAGAAAAAACAGAAATAAAAAGTACGTATACATTATTATGATGGAGATAAATTCTTACGTTGACTTATTTTCGACCATTAGATTTTCAGTGTTTAATTACTATGGCACCCACCCTAGATGCAATTGAAATATAAACAACATTTTTGGCTTAGATTAGATTTTTTTTTTACTTAGGGATATCTTTTTGAATTGTATGTGCCCGAAAATGCAGCACAAACTATGAACCTGGATGTGGGGTACTCAAATGCACTATCAAACCATCTCTCTCCGTCCACGCGCAAGGCACTACTAAAACAAGGCAAGATATCGATACGTTATCTTTTTACTCCAGCTACTAAATAAAAGGGGATGCGAAGTTGTTAATTCTTTAAGTAGTGAACGTATAAAAATGTGTCGTGTGTCTCATACCCTGGTTCATTGACGCAAGATTAAAATATAACTAATTTTCTACTTTTTCCATAAATTGTATTATATTTACGTATGAAATATGACGTTTCGTTTTCCATAGTTACGGTGCAACATAATCAATTTTTCATCACACACGAATGAATATTTCTACCATCACGTTTGATGATGATGAAAATCCGTAAGAGAATGAAAACACAAAGGGCAATTACCCACGAATTTAAATCTCATTTTCTTTGAGCTAGCAACGTTAGGCCTTATTCGTAATCTTAGTATTAAATTATGCCTAAGCATGGTAATAGAATAAGGTATACTCGGTATAGATCTAGGATAGAGACCATATTTTTTTTACGCGCTTACACCTGGTTTCAACGTTATATAACTGCAATAAACTCGCGGTCCGTCATGGGTCATTTTTCATATATTTCAGCAGCAAAGTTAATTGTATTTATCTCAAATTAAAACGATTTTTAAAACACGCCATCTTTTCGGAGATTTAAAGTGAAATGTCGTTTACGAGTTTGAAAATAATCATCCTGTTAAAATTAAATTCAGATAAATATTATTTAACTAAATATGTTTTCAATGATCCTTGTTATGTTATTCAATATTTATATGTAAAAGATTTATTTATATCGATCATTATAGTACATATTTAAATTTATTAAATGAAAATATGATAATACAATCGTCAAAACATTATTTATCAATATCAATGTCATATTTCGGTATGTAATTGATCATTTTTGTGACCAATGTCAATTTGTGCTTAGTGTAATATTTAAGAATTATCAATCTTCAATTATTTCTAATGAATGATTTTTTTCAATTTGTTCTTGTGAAATAAATTTCTTGTGTAAAACACCACAATAATCAAATAATACCTATATAAAAAAGTAAATATCACTATCGATCTTGATCGACTTGGATTTAATTCATTACGCTTGACTGTTTTGTTTTGTTGGTTATACGAATACTTTACAAATATTTGTAACTGCACATGCGCACGCAGCTTGAATAATAAATGTTAGAAAAAATGTGACATGGGATAAGAGATGGAATTAGCTAAGCATAGTAAAGTTTTTCTATGTCGTTAATATTTTTACAGTTATTCTATAAGCTTGGAATAAGAAAATAAAAATATACTAATAGGTTGGAATTTTACAGATTTTTATATTATTATTATTGAATAAGAAAATAATTCAGCGCGCTAAGATAATTAACTTTCATAATAATATAACTTTCACTTTAATTTCAATTTACAGTTTTATTATAAAGAATGACTAGACAGTTTAGCCATATAAGTTCAACAACCGGACATAAATAATATTATCTATTGATACCCCTTGGACCATTTAAGATGTTAAACAAATATAAATCTAAGTTTACATCAGTTCAATGCCGAAAATCGGCGTTTATTAAAGTAAATAATTCAATATGTTCTGTTTGCAAAACAGTGAAAAGGGTACAATTAAGTAAAATTATGTGAAATACAATTGTGTAAAATTAAATCATAAGCAAACATATTTGATACTGTCTATTTTTCTAGTTATACTAAATACCTATTCTGAGGTTAGCAGCTTTTATTTATATTTGTGGACATTTATTAATGATTTAAATGTGGAAATCTTATTAAAGACGAAATAACATTGAAGGCACGATTACAAAAATTATCTAAACAAAGATAAAAAAGTCTTATATAAATAAACAACATCAACCACTTATTTATCAATTTTAAAACCAATAATATTTTGAGTTTCACCAAATTTTTTTGCATAGAGAGTTATTCAGATTAACAACAGACATGAGAGAAGGGAATATAAAAGTCTAGGTATTAACAAGACTTGACATGTTGTTGGTCGGTTCAAGTGGCCTTCAAAATCAATATTTCACGTACACCCTGCCGCGAATCAAACCCAGGACCTCAAGATCGGTGGGAAAACGCCCAAACCACTACACAACAAGCCATTCTTATCTCGGTTTCTTTAATCGGTATATTTACCTTACAGCGACCATCGAGTCGAAAACACTCTTCCCGGATTCTGGTTCTAAATCACACACAGAACTGTATTCTTCATCAGCCTGCACACGGATTAAATGCGTATATACAAACATTTATTTTGATATGTATTTTACAAAAAACACAATGTTTTCAATATACAGAATATCTTTCAATGTGGATTTTATTATAGGAAAAAAAATATTAACAAATTTACCTCGACCAAGTTTTGTCACTATAAAGCATACTTCTCGAGAAATGCCTATAAGAAAATAAAAAAAAGGTCCAGGGTTCTGGTTATATTTTACATACAAAACTGTATTCTTCATCTACCTGGACACAAATTTTATTAATTTAATTTTAATAATATTGTTTTATTGGCTGATTTTTTTTGTACGAGAATATCTAATAAAAACGCCGTAACAATCAAATGCACCAAATAAATCAGATTATAATATCTTAATAAAAATACAGTTTGTCATCGGCATAAAAAGCGTGTGCATTTCGCGCTTTCGGGTTCAGAAATCGATTTCCATATGAAAGGTCGATACCACAAAGGGACAGAATCGATCGGCGCGACCCCGCAGTTGTATGTCACTTAATTTGTGATGAGCCCTTAAAAAGGGGCGCTGGGCGGAGGGGGCAATCAATCATTGTCACGGATTCTCCAGAAACATGTGATCAAAAAGAGGTCCGCAAACAAAACAACGGGACCGCGATACAACAATGCAATTCGATCGTTCGTACAGTGCGAAAGATCTCAGTATTTTGTTTATCGGTCCAAATTTGATTGAACTGTTTTCTTGATTGATTTTTTTGTATTAAAAATGTAGCGAAAAGCGGAAATGATTGATTTTTTGACAATCTGTGAACTGGATTTGTTATTTTCTTTGTAGTTTGACCGTTTTTTAGTCAACAACCTTTCATTGCCACAAAAGTAAATTTGTTTTCATTGATTTTGCGTACAATTTATGACAATGCGTACTTTTTATCATCAAAATTTATTGATTGATAGAACAACATTTTCAACAACACAACATCAACAAAAGCCATTCATTGGCCGTTTTAAGTCATTTTACACATTGATTAACCACTATTTACCACACTCTCTATATTTCTTTGCTTATTGATGGTTTGTGGTTTTTGTTAAAATATAAAGAGTTTGGTAAATGGCGGTTACTCAATTTGTAAAATTACTCAAAGGAGGACTGCCTCGCTTGCTCTACATTCATATATCTTCTCATGCACGCTCGCTTATTATTCCAACTGCCACATGTCCAGTAATTGTTAGATTTGGTCTTACACTTTCTTTCTCGGTCCTCCTTGTTATCTGCAGCATCTATCAAAATTTTCATGGTAAATCTTATTATCAATTTCTTCTTTAACATTTGTGCACCAATCGAACATAGTTTTAGAGTTAATTCTCCTGAGATATCGCATTTCGACAGCATTAAGCCTACTTTCATTCTTGTTTTTCCAATTCCATATTTCGATTTCATACATAAGGATCGGAACCAGGACTCTATTGTGAACGGCTAATTTCTCCTCCTGCGACCAATATTTGCCAAGGTTGACCTAAGTGCCCCGTTTTCACCCTTTCCACCCTTTTCCCGGCACTTACCCTTCTTTTAATATCTTACATATTTCTTTAATTCTGCAGAAGCCCTGTGACTGAGGAATGACCTCCCATAAATTTTCAAAGTTGTTTAAACAGTTTCTCTGTTTAAATTACGCCTGAAGATACATCTTCGTTCTCTTTCTTAATCTCTCCTCTTTTATTCACTCCTTATTCCCTTTAAGTACTATTATCGATATCAATTTATTTATTTTACGCATATAACTAATTCTATATTTGTATCTGTTTTATTGTTTTTGGCATACGTTTCAAACCTAAAGTTATATAAATAACACCTTTTATTTTAATGCTTAGTGGAAAATTGGGAATAAGCCAGCAAATGCAGTAATATGTATTAAAAAGTTAAATAAATAAATAAATGAATACTGAGACTTCCGCGTTCCCTTCTCAAAAATGTTTTCTCTCCTACCTTAGAATAATTTCTTTAAATCTCGATGAACTTATTTTAAAAATTCAGTAATTTCAATAGTTATACTCAAAACATTGTTAAAAATGGACATATTTTACAAACTTAAAATACCTACTAAATAAATTTCATTGAAAGCGCATTTTTTGTAGTTTATGCTAAAACCGAACATTTCTTACTATTGTTTTAAAATATTTGCTTATTTGATCAGCGTCAATCGCCTTAGTAGATAATTTCGACAAAGTACCATAAAATATAACGGAAAATGGTTTTAGTTATGTGTCAACAATGTTTGAGTATGTCCAAATGCTTGCAGACTAGCTGGATTTCCTCCCTAGGGAGTTATTCATATTTAAATTTATGTCAACAGAGAGGGAAAATATTTTCGAAAAGGGAATATGGAGGTCTAGGCATTTACAGGGCTTATGACCTTTCATTGGCTGGTTTAAGTGGCCACTTTACACACTGTAACATTCACCATTCTGCCCATTTTTGAACATCCACGTTTCCCTAACTCTTCCATATGTTGACCTTTATGAAGTAAAAGAGCTGAAACTTTTATTACGTGGGTGAGATTCATCCGGCTGAACCAAATCACCTACTAGGCAACGCCTGAAAACAATTTTCCAATTTTTATACATCTTCTTTTGGTAGTTAATTCAACAATGTTTGAGTATCTCCAAATACTTGCAGACTGGCTGGATATCGGGATGAATGAAGTAGATTAAAGTATACATTTTGGAAATTTCTCAATGAGTGTTTTGGCAATGTCTCCGGTATGAGTAAGGGGCCTAGTTGTATCAGACAGAAAAAATATAATTGTGTGTTTTATAAAATCCGACACTTTGGTTTGAAACTGGGGTTTTCTCTCTGGAGGTTACTTAAGGGCTAAATAAATCCTTACTGTGAAAATATTTGGAATAAAAACCAATGAAAATATGTTATTCTCTTTGGTAAATATGTACATTTTGTTTTAAAAGTAATACATTTCATAGTATTCGCTTATTTAGTTTTACCTTAGTTTCAAATCATTCTGATGAGCTATGAGGTATAGTTTATTTGCGGACAACATATTCAGCTACTTTTGTTTTGCATTACTTTTTTTCCTTCTGACGTATTGTAGATTTTTTTTACTAATCTTAAAATTGTACAGATATGCAGAGAAATCTGTATTTAAAACTTAGGAAGGAAAAATGGAATTTGATGAAACTTATACTTGGGTCCCTGATACATGTAAAATATGAACTTCAATTCACTTCAGTTATTATTCTACCGGTCTTGCTCAACCTTAAATTGATCAGAAATTCCAAATTCATACTTCTGTTGAATCAAACGCTTAAAATTAACACTCAGTCGTAACTCTCATTCCGACTTCACACAGAGCCGACACTATTCAAATTTAAATCCTTTTAAGACAGGTGTCGGTAGTTGCAGACAAGGGAACCAATACGAGTCTGAATGACACTAATTTGGGGGATAACACGAAGAGGTGTCCGCTCAACACAGCAGCATGATGCAGCGTAATTGTTGATTCATACATTTTCGGTGTGTGGCCGAGACAAGACTCGCGAGTCATTCTCCCGCGTGCGGCCATTGTGCCCACTCGTCGATATTTTAATAAAATGAATTTACACTTTTGATTCATAAACGCCCTGTCACTAATTCAAAACCGGTAGCGTGGACTGCCCGGAGGAGAATATTAATTATTATTTGGATGATTTCATGGTGAGAGGAATGACACAACATTTGAACCAGCGCAACGTGGGAGTAGGGTCATATTTGAAAGTGAGCAACAATGGAAAATCAATACTACTATTTGTAGACGACCACGGTCGGCTAGTTCAGTTGGATTAAATGTTGGTCAATTTTCTTCGTTTTTTTAGCCATGCTGCAACATGATGAATGACGTACAAGATTTAAAAACAAAGTAATATTTCTTGATATTTCTTCACAGAATATCGACGTCTGTTATTTCAGTGCCCGTTTTCAATTTACCAGGCCATAATGCAGGAAAGATAGAAGCAGAATGCAGGGAAGGTAGAATATCCTTAACAGATATACACACTGTCGTTTAAAGTAGTTATCACGCGCCATTGTTCTTGAACTTTGCAACAATGGTGATTGGACTCATAAAGGTAATAAACCAAAATCAGTGATCGAACATCCCATTTCTAAGACAAACAAAAGCGATTTTTTCCGAGTTTCCTTAGCCTTGTACATGACACGTAAGGTACTAAATACATATAAAAATATATATTTTTAAAAAACATAGTAATATCTACGTAGCTTGAGTAACCTATCGATTTATTTACTTATCATGTATTATTATGAAGAAATAAAATTTTAATACTAATATAAAAGTTCTTTGACTGTCTTACTAGGGTTAGTAACCCTATTCTAGGACAGTCAATAAACTAATAAAAATAATAAAAAACGTTTTAATTATTTAACAAACAAAAAAAATTCAACAAGTACATGTGTTGGCCATCTATTAGCTATCAGCAACTACGAAGGTTCAGTATCAGGCATATGAGAAATATTAACATTTATCACTTCTTCAAAAATCCCACTTCGCCTGTTCATCTGAGAGAGCTCTTCCAACCTCTATCACAACATGGACTATCTCTCCGCTGTAGTAACGAGAGAACCCTTTTAATTACCCCTTCACCGCTCTAATTTTCTTGCCTCCTCTTTCACAGTAGTAGCTTGAAATGTCACCATCCAAATGTTTGAGTTGTTCCTTTTTCCTTATTCTTTCCATCCTTATTATTTCCATCCTTCTCTCCTTTCTTCCTAGTATAGTGCAATTTTTTTTTTGTAATTTTTGTTTTTCATTTTTGTATAAAATTGTAAGTGTAAATTTTTTAGCTAATTTTTGTTTTAAATTGTTTTATAAAATTATAAGATTCTGTTAAAATATGTCCATGTACTTGTAATTTTCTTTAACTGAACAGTTTGGGTAGATAGGAAGAAATTGCCTTAAAGCAATACGCCTGCCTTTATATGTTTGTAAATTGTACTCGTATGTGTATGTAAAGTGTAAAATAAAAAAAATAAATCAACCCCTCAGACTCTTCGCGCGCTTTCACCAAGAAAAGCAATCAGTGACATCTTTAGCTTGAGGATTTTACAACATTTCTACGGTTCCGGTATTATATTTATCAGTTTTTGTCCTATGTAGGAGTATTATATGGCACAGATGCCAAAATTATTTCAACCGTTTGTCGAGAAATCAGATCGCTATCAGAGTCTCATAATGGTTAGAAACTGATGGGTATACATCTCTGTTAGTATGAATGATTTTCACTGCCTTCATTAAATATTGCTGTCTGATATCTAGCTCTGCTCCTTCAATAAGGAATGGCTCTGACATCAAGGTTTTTTATGGATGTTTCTTATCAATGACTTTTGTGCTTTCGCTGCTGGGTCAAAATCTATCTTGGTGCTACTACCCCGAAAAATACCGTGTACTAGTGCAAAGTAGAAGCCTAATTTATAAACAATGATAACTTTGCGGATTTATAAAACTTTTGCAAAGAACCCTTCCATAAGAGCCTCCCCAATAATTATCGATTGTTTTTATTATCAACAACACATGTATGTAGTGCATTATAAGTAAATTATGTTCATTTAATCAGCAAATCGTAAATTAAAAAGTAGTGTACAATGTTTCTTTTTACATGGTTTTGAGTTTCGTGACAGCACGTGACAGGTCTCGGAGACGTAATTAAGGCGTGAAGTTATGAGGCTATAGCGAGTCGTTGATAATATCTAATTTTCAACGATCTTTGTGTAATATGAGTATTCGAAATTTGAAAACACATTTAAATTACAATCCCTTGGCGAAATCAACCAATTGCGTGTTGCGGAAAATTAAATTTATTCTGGGTTAATTTTCTTTTGTGAATTTACACATTTTAACTTGTTTTTGATTCTTGTAATATACTTTGTAATCGGTATTATTTTTTTAAATAAAGCAAAATTTTCAAATGCTTAATTTGCATGTTGAAAGTTATTTAACCTACAATATATTTATAAATACCTTTTTCTATATTTAAATCCTCTAATCCCTCACCTCAAACCTTCACAACAAAATACTACATGACACGCTTTAACTAATTATTTTCATATAGTAAGTTCTTACAATATAACATTGCTATTAAGAAATGGATAGTGGAGGTGGGTTGCGCACGGATCGATGAGTGGATCAAGCCAAATAGGTAAAATGTGTATACTGTTTATGAAATTTGTTCTATTGGTCTATATAAATTGAAAAAAAAGATGAAGAACATTTAAGAGAAGGTAATAAAGAAGTCTAGGCATCTACATGGCTTAAGACCTGTCAATGGCTGGTTTAAGTGGCCACTTTACACACTGTGTAACATTCACCATTCTGTCTATATTTGAACATATATACTCCTTCAATTTTTTCATCTTTTGATGTTTGTGAGCTAAAACCTTTATTTATGCGAGTGAAATTCATCTAATTGAATTATTTCACCTGCATACTAGGCAGGTGAAATATGTTATTATGCATGTTATTTTTGTTGAAAATGTTACTGTTGTAATATGTTAATATAAACAACTCCCCAGGGAGTTGAATCCAGTTCTTGTCTACAAAAATTTGGACAAACTCAAAATATTGTTGATAAATTACCTGGTCCATGAAGAAGTATAGAAATTGAAAAAATAACATTTTCAGGCGTTGCCTAGTATGCAGGTGAAATAATTCAATTAGATGAATCTCACTCGCATAAATAAAGGTTTCAGCTCTTTAACTTCACAAACATCAACAGATGAAAGAATTGAAGGAATATAGATGTTCAAATATAGGCAGAATGGTGAATGTTACACAGTGTGTAAAGTGGCCACTTAAACCAGCCATTGACAGGTCATAAGCCCTGTAGATGCCTAGACTTCTATTTTACCTTCTGTTAAATGTTCTTCATCTCTGTTGTAGTATGTTAATGTAAAAAATTATGTGTTTACAAAAACTCATCATGTTTAGCATTGATAATTGTGACGTCAAGATGCATGACGATGTTCTATTTAAATGTAAACGGTCACAAACAAAGTTTAAAATTAAACCAAATTGTGACGCATCCGACCGAATCGTATTAGGGGCGTGGCCAATGCAATATACCATTTTCGCGGGAATTTAAAATTTCAAATTGAAATTATTTTTTTTGCCACTAATGACTGTATTTTTTTTACTCAACAGCATTTCGTAGACCCACAATTTAAAATATTAATAAAAATATATATTTCCCTACTTTAACCATATTAAAAATTTCAGCCCCGAATCAAATTATCGTATTCAGTTTTTTATTATTCATTTTTTGTTGCAATCACGAGACGCGCAAGTTTGACGTATGAACGATTGCATGCTATGGGCGGGACTGTACTGAATAACGAACATAACTGAAAGATTGTATGCGTGACCATGGTCGGCACTGAAGTTTCAGTGGGCGGGCCGCCCACGCCCATTGAGTGATGCATCGATATTGGATTTGTGGGGTATTTTCTTGTGTTTTACTCGATGCCTACTTTGTCAGACACTCGTGCTAATGTAATTAACAACATTGAAAATTAAAACACGTTTTATGTTAAATTTATTTATTATTCATTTCACAAACACGAGTCTTTTTCTTGTCATGAATTTTTTTAATTTTTAAAAATTTAAAAAACCTATGTCAAGGCATTTAGTTTTTACACATTTTCTGTCAAATGAAAAAGAGGACAAACATTTATTACAACACATAATTCAATAATTTATAACATCTTCACCGTACACTGCGCAAATATTGCGAGCAGCTTTGGCAGCTTTTTTTCCATGGTTGAAAGCGAATAAAAAAAGGTGTCAAAAGTGCTCATTTTCGACTATTTGACATTCCATTTTAAAGTCTGAATCAAAATGCTTGTAATAAAAATAAAAATGTGTAACGTAAAAGCAAATACAACATCTTGTAGAACAGAAAATTTTCTTTCGAATGATGTATAACGTTTGCCATTTTGTGTTGTATTTAGTGCTCATTTTTAAATTTTGAAAAAAACGTACACAACTGATGTAACACCCAAAATGTCGTTGTTGTTATTGATAACCTTTAACATATCACTTATTTGCATATTTTATGATCAATAATTTATCTGTGCCCAGGCGGATGAGGAACACAGTTGTGTGAGCAATAGAACTCGAATCATGAACAAGTGTTTTCGATTCGATTGCTGCTCTCAGTTAAAAATTTCTAAAACGGAAATCTAGTGCAGATAAGTCAGTCCCGTTGTGTAATGGTTGACGTGTTCGTCAACTATCCTTAAGGTCCCGGATTGGATTCCTAGCAAGGTCGGCATGAGATATTGTATTTAAAAAATAAATAAATAAGGCAATGTTTATTGTCCCTGCCAGGCACCTAAAGCGTACTACTGATCACCATACAGCTATGTAACAGATGATCAAGATATGTTACGTTGATTTTAGAAATGCATTGCTCCATATACCATTATGTTTTGATGATAATGATGATAAACACATATTCAATGAACTAAATCATAGTGAATTCAATGCTGTTGAACAATGCTGGCGACTGTGTGGTAAAACTATGTATAATAAGGGCACAAATGACAAAAGCCATACATTATACAAGGCTAAGACTAACGGCAAACATTGATTTTTCTTCATCTTTTGTTTTTTTTGTTTACTTTTTTTTTGTATTTATTTATTTGTACATTTTAATAGATATTACCTCCTTCCAAGCAAGACAATTATCTTTTAATACATAATAATAATTTATAAGTAAATTTATTTGATTTAATATACATATATTTTTTTATAAACAACGTTTTATTGAATTTATTGTTTTGCATTTGTTATTTTAAATTAATTATTAATTTAATCTTGTTTTAAATATGTCAGCCTCGTGGTAAAGTGGTCGGAGCGTTTGCCTACAGTGCAAGAGAACTCGGGTTCTATTTCCGATATGGTTGACATGAAATATTTACTGAAAAAGGTGGTTTTACACTAGAATATTTCATAGTCCCTGGACTGGTACCTGAAGCGTACGACTAATCATCTTACCTTCATGTAAAAAAATGATCAAGATATACTACGATTGGTGTACCAATGCAGTGCCCTATGCACCATTAGGTGCGGAAAGAGAATGGTTATGATTTGAATATTAATCATGAAAATGGGAAAACTAACAAGAAGGATAAAAACATTTACTAAACTCAACATTTATGATGAAAATATCAGATTCTAAAAAAAATGTGTTTTCCGTCTTAGAACGGGGAAACTATCTCTAATTAGACAATTTGTATGGCTCACCAGCAAAAAAACATGTGTTTTTACTTTTACTACTCATGAAACTTTTTGTGTATAACTAAATGCTAATTTCTGTAAGAAGTATTTAAATATATGACCAAAAATAAAAAAAACGAAATCAAAATAGGAGTGCTGCATTGGTTTAGACATGTAAAGCGAATGGACAGCTGAAGAACGGAGAAAAAGATTTGCAATGTGAATGTTGATGGATGCAGCAAACGAAGAAATCGAGAAGAACTTGGCATGACCAAATTTAAAAAATACTTGAAGACGGACATGTCAAATGTCGGAATAATCATCGTGCGTGCATGAGATATATGAATGTAGAGAATGGCGTTCTATCATCTCTGCCTGTCCCTACGGAAAACGGCGTGCGATTGCTTGTTTGTTATTGTGTACGTAAAGTAAGAGAGCGCTATAATTTGTTTTCAAAAATGAGTTTTTTTATTTATTGGTGTATTTAGAGCAACGACTAGTGAAAAAATTGTTAAAAAAAGGTTGAATGTATGTTAACAAAATAAAAGCAAGATAGCAGAGAATTAAAAAAGGAAAACATGTAAAAAGTGAAACGGGAATATTTTAAACAATACGTAAAACAATATGAGAAAGGAGTACGTGCATACTGAAGCGTGCAACGACCCGTTTTTTGAACGTTCCGCTGCACGAATGCTTTTGTTTTAAAAACTTTCCGCGTCAGTGATCTTATGTACAACCCCCTGGAATAATACAAGGAGGGGATGGACCCTTGCATGCCTCCAGGCCATCTACCGCGGACACGAACTTATCCGAAGCCCAATCATAAAACTTGGAAATAATATTTTAATCTCCACGACATACATGACGCCCGGATAAAGTTGGATGCCAACGCCAACAGTCCCTACAGGGTACAGGTAAGATGCGTTTTAAAGTTTTTACTCAGATTATTAAACATTTTTCGCCGAAGGAGGATCGTTAAACTTTTTACCTGTGTAATTATAGAGATAGAAAATTAATCTGAATAATGTAAAACTTATGATTTTATTTAAACACCGTATTAAAATTTTCAAATAAAAAAAATAAATAAAAAAACGGTTATCTTTATTTTTGATAATTATAAATTATAAAATTATTAGTTAATGAGCGTTTCTTTTAATTTGCCTGGATTTTTATTTTATTTTATTTTTATGGTAACCGACATATGACTAAAAAGTCAAAAATTTTAATTTTTAAAAAAAACTTTAAATTCAAAAATAAATAAATTATTAAATCTACTAACTTTGTAGTTTCTTTTTAATTTTTTTTTCTATTCATCATCATCGTTATCATGCCCTCTATTTACACCAGGAGTGGTGGATAGGACACTACGTTGGAACACCAAACGTAACATACTTCGATCGTCTGTTACATGAAAGCAAGGTGATTAGTCTAACGCTTCAGGCGATAGTTTAAGGGCCATTAAAAATTACTGCTTACTCACCACATTCCGCACACCCCATCTGAGGACATAAGTCTCATTGGCGGTGCCCACATACATGGAAAAATTGCTCGTTGCCGAACGAGAAAAGCTGCCCGAAAGAGTTTACTGTAATCTGGTAGCCTTAGAATCTTCTTGCTTAAATAAGGTAATCCAGAAGTACATGATATGCCTTCATGAGATCGATAAAGAGAGTAAAGTGAATTCTTCACCGACTGGAATTAAATTGATTGGACATGATCAATTCGCCAAAATGATTACAATTTTTTTTAAAGCTTTGAAATTCTTCTTGGAAGCCATCAGGTATGTATATCCGACAGGACCTTTAACAGGGCCATGGATAAAAGCAAGTCATTTTTCATAATTCAGTCAAAAATTACAGTCAACAACCACTTTAAACCAATGTTTCATGTCACCTTGATAGCGAGTTAATCCGGGAACTAAAGCATTGTAATTGAATGCGCCAACCACTTTACTACGAGGCGCATATATCGCCACTCGATTTCTTCTTTTCAAGAATTTTACCTAAGAGTTGAAATCGAGTTGAAAACAAACACTTATTTCACACATACAACTTTTGGCTTCCGCCCGGATACCGAGGTAAAAAAATAATACTGTTAAAAATAAACTTCTTTTTGTCATATTTTTTTTAATCTTCTTTAAGGTAGCATTTTTATTATTTATCGGTTTTAAAACTCTACAAAAAAACATAAATATTTATCTGTTCATAAATCAAAACAATCATAACCGCCTCAATACTTGTACTTATGTCATAAATAAATTTTTGAAACCTAAAACAAACTCATAAATATTATTCGCACTTCATAAGGTACCTCCCCCAGGTAATATATTCTATATAAAATCATAAAATAAATATAAAAAAATAGCCATAAATTCCGGCCATTCGGTTTTCCATTGACTAAATAAGGCCCATTAGGTCCAACCTTAGTCGGGTTGGTTCCAATCAGACCCTAATTTATGGCCATTTTTCAATAATAAATCAATGGATCCATTCCGACTTAAATCATTTGGACCGGAGACAGGGTCTTACCCAAATTATTAGTTTTTTTGTTGATTTCATATGAAATTGATCAATTAATATATTCTCTCGTATTATCAACAATATTTTGAGTTTGTCCAAATTTTTGTAGACAAAGACTGGATTCAACTCCCTGGGGAGCTGTTTACATTAACATTTTACAACAGAGATGAAGAACATTTAAGAGAAGGTAATATAGAAGTCCAGGCATCTACAGGGCTTATGACATTCAGCTCTTTAACTTTACAAACATCAACAGATGAAAGAATTGAAGGAATATAGATGTTCAAATATAGGCAGAATGGTGAATGTTACACAGTGTGTAAAGTGGCCACTTAAACCAGCCATTGACAGGTCATAAGCCCTGTAGATGCCTGGACTTCTATATTACCTTCTCTTAAATGTTCTTCATCTCTGTTGTAAAATATTAATATAAACAGCTCCCCAGGGAGTTGAATCCAGTCCTTGTCTACAAAAATTTGGACAAACTCAAAATATTGTTGATAAATTACCTGGTCCATGAAGAAGAATAGAAATTGATAAAATAATATTTTCAGGCGTTGCCTAGTATGTAGGTGAAATAATTCAATTGGATGAATCTCACCTGCATAAATAAAGGTTTCAGCTCTTTAACTTCACAAACATCAACAGATGAAAGAATTGAAGGAGTATAGATGTTCAAATATAGGCAGAATGGTGAATGTTACACAGTGTGTAAAGTGGCCACTTAAACCAGCCATTGACAGGTCATAAGCCCTGTAGATGCCTGGACTTCTATATTACCTTCTCTTAAATGTTCTTCATCTCTGTTGTAAAATGTTAATCTCTTCAATGATGAAATTTATACTTGCTTCCTATTGTAACAAAATCGAAAAAATCCAGCATAAATTTCTCCGGTTTATAAATTTAAAACTTCATTTACAGCGAAATAATTTAAACTACAATCTTCTTTTATATACATTGAATTAACATCAAATTAATGATAGAATAATATTATCTGTCAATCCATTTTCGATTTTTTGCGAGACTTATATAACGGTGATTCATTTATATATATGGAAGATATAAAGGTGACATGATGTACGTAAATATTGTGGAATGTTTAAATAAATCAATTTACCCAGTATGAAAAACGTCTTTTTTTTTCAAGACACGCTATAAAAAATAGAAACCCTTAGTTTTGCTATAATAAATACACAATAGATCTTATTAACATGCTTATAAAACTGTAGAAAAGAGCTAAGCACAACTTATACATATGATTTTTAAAAATAAATATTTATCTATTCGAAATCATTAATAGCAAAACATTTTTTTACTTGAAACATATAAAAAACAATCGCATTATATAAAACTTTTTTATACAAATAAGAATGCGTATTATAGACTTTTGTAAAAATAAGGTTAAAGCAATGACTTGGTGCTAGAGAGATTACATAGTAAACATAAATATTGTAAAACATTTAAATAAAGCACATATAAAACTTAACACTTAAGCACATATAACGCCTTTTGAATTTTTTCAAAGATGGTGAATGGTAATTACATTTATTTATTTATACATTTCATAATATTTACAATTATTTGTTTACTTTGTCCAGCTGTATGAAACAGTACTTACGATTTTCTTGTTATATTACTTTAAAATATTTAATTTGTTTTTTACGTTTATTCTTAAATTGTTAAAACTTTTTATTGAATATGTTGAATAATTTTTAGGTTATTTTTTTTTTATAAATCTTGTATATTTATTTGGTTTATTTATTTTTTCATAAATCTTGGGTAAAAGGAAATTTACGTTTTTAAAAAAAAATATTAACCAAAATATGTTAGCATTATAAATTTTTGTATAAGGCAGATTTGTCGTTTATGTCAATAAAATAAAATAAAATCAAAATAGAATAAACTTTTTAAAATACGTATGTTATATTGCTGATAGCTCTTTAAATAATGCGTTTACCATTCGTATTATTATTTATTATTAGCTAGCATTGATCACGTTTGGATATGCTTCTAATACAAACATACACAGGTATATAGGATTTAGCACTTACAATCATGAATACATTATATTTGCTAATCAAATCCGTGAAGCTCTGTAGTCCAGCGTACAAAAGAACAGGTATGTATTGAATTAGCTATACCCGATATGAAAAGAGGGCGTATAATCCAATTTTGGGTGCAGGTAAACCAGCTAATTGCTGTAAAAATCTACCAACAATGAACCGAACAAGGCGTGCGGTGTTACGCAATAAAAGGAAGCCGACAGTAAACCACAAGTGAAAGTGATTTATGTAGCAAATCCTAGGTACGAACAGAGTTTTTTTTCCCTTTTTTGCGCACGAAACTAATTTACGGTTCGATTTTTAATTTAGCCGCTTATTCAAAATAATTTGGCGGTCAGACGAAATCGTAAGAAAGGCGCCTAACTCAGGGCTGATTCTAAATTGGTTAATCAATCAGGAATGGTCATACGTGTAATTATTTGAAGCTTGATTTCCTTGTGCGATTTATCATTTTCAAAGCTGAAATAAAAAAATGTAATCTGCAGTGCATCTGATAGGTATATTTTAGCGGTTTTGTTACAACTTATAGATATAATACCTAAAACCAAGCCAGTATGAAATTTCATACTTTACAAGCCGTAAACAAAAAACTATGTTTTCGCAGTGGGGAAATATCACATACTACGAATACCGATAAAAATATATAAAATGGATTTAGATTAATTAATAGTATTTTCAAAATCAATATGCATGTTGTGGAGAAATGTTTTCATATATAACTATAAAAAAATAATTACCTAAAAATATATGTCACTAGAAAAACGCGCCATGCTTGGCATTGATAGTAGTTAAACATTGAAAAATTTGACCGGTCTGGAATTTTTTTAAATAATCATGAATCGTGACGTATGAGGAGCGTGGCCAATACAATGACCGTTTTAGTGGAAATTCAAAATTACAAATTTAAAAATATTTTTTATGCTGGACAGTATTTTATAGACCATTATTACTTTAAATTTAAAAAAAAAAACGTGGTATTTCCTTATTGAAAGCATCTCGGTACTACTCTACTACTACTCTATTCAGCAGCCAGGACAGCTGTTTATTGGAGTACTCGCCATAATGATTCCTGGGAAAAGATGACCAGAGTGGTTTCCCGTTGCCTTCTCTGGTGGATATTTCTATCTGTTTCTTTCCTCTCTGTTTCGAACTTTCCCTTAGCTGGTTGGTTTTGGTTTGGATGCGCCAGAAACTCGCCTTTCATCCTTTCGTTATCTGCTGTGATCACACCGTTATGAGTGTGATCCCATCGCCCAGGGTTCGCGACGTGGACGCTAACGAGTTGTACTAGTCAGTAGTGTTGCCGGTGGAATGCAACTGGGTGTTTGCAGCATTTTAAAGAATCACACCCTCTAGCAAGATGTGACTCACTGCGACCCTACTGACAGTTCGAACCTCTACTAAAATTGACTAATTAACAAACTAATTTGAAACTAAATAATAAGCTAATTAATTAGTCAATAATGGAATCTCCTTAATTATTTTACAACAAATTAGTCAAAAACTCATAGAATCTACACAGCTCAAATATCACGAGCAGATTTGACAGTTATATTTTCTATAATAAACGCGAACAGAAGGTGTCAAAAATGCTCACTTTCGTCTACTTGACAATCCATTTTGAAGACTTGTAATCAAATAAAATTATGTGTGTAACGTAAAAGCAAATACAATATCTTTTTAAATAATGAAATTTTATTTCGAATGACATATAACTTTTACCATTGTGTTTTACTTTTGGTGCTCATTTATATATTTGGAAAATAACGGACACAACTTATGTTGACTAAGAATAGATATTTATAATACCCCAAATCATCGTCATCATCATTATTATTCCCTTTCCGCACTTAATGGTGCAAAGAGCACAAAAATCGACGTACCCTGGTCGTTTATAAAAAAATCTTTAGCTTTAGGTACAATCAAGTCTTTTAAAGATTTTGACTTATAAGTAATTTTCAATACCTAAGCTAAAAATATTAAAATAATTTTAAAGCTTTTAAAAAACAAAAATAATAGGAGTATTTTTTCTATAGTTTACCAAAAAAATATTAATTATTATTGATTTATCTGGTTTTCATATTAATTTGTATGGAGTGAACCGAGTGAATAAAAAATTGAAATGAAATTGGACGAAGCGGACGGACGTCACGTCGCTTGAGATATTGTTGATATGTCCACATACGAAAAATATGTTTTTGTTTATCATACAAAATACGTAAGTCACGCGTGCTCGTTAAACTACTGCCTCTCCTTAAAATGGCGTATTTTTATTTAACAGTTGTTTTAACAACTGTACTTTATTTATACTGTACATATTTTTTCTTCATTTTTACATCATTTTCAATCAAAATCATTGGCCAACTATAGGATGTAATAAAGCTATAAAATATTTTATTGTTTACCGAACGAGTGGGGATGAATGTAAATGAGGTTTATAATTGATGGCTCGGGAACCTGTTAACCAAGCAAGTGATTGTTGGGTTCCCAAACCATACATCACTTGTAAGAGAGGGAAACGTAACCCCTGCCTTAATACTACGCTAATACTTGCGAGTTTACAGACCTCTTACAACCCTTGGGCCTAGGGGCGAGTCGCAGAGACGAATCTCCCGGGAGAAATATATATTTTGTCTTTTAAAATACACATTAAAAGTAAAAACGTCGGCGTCGTACTAACAGCCTTGTAAGCGTAAGTTTAACAACTGGCAAAATTTCTTTGTAAACAATTCTGATTTTCGCAATGCATTATAATGTGTGCAATGAAAAATAAAAAAAATATGGCATTTTATTTTCAAATCCGATTTACTTCTCTTGATAATTTATTTGCTGTACAAATTTTTGCTTTACCGTCTTGTTCATTCCATTCAAATCTTTATAAAATTTTGCTTCAGTGCGAGTATAAAAATTTCTAAAAATAATTCAAATGTCCGTGCTAACACAAACGAAAATTGTAAGTTTACTTGGTTCACCGACAAGCCCTAACACTTTTGCATATGCCATTAAACATTCAAACGCACTGTACATATTTTTTCCTCTTTTTCTTCTTTAAATCATCGTCATATACCGTGGTATAAACGTATGGGTATTGTTCAAAAAGAATCACTAAGGCATTAATAAATAAATTTACAAAATGATTTTTTTTTAAATTGTCGTCAGCAGTATCATATCTGCATAAGGTGCATAGGACACTGCATTGCTACCAGGGCCAAATTCTTCTAATAATCGATTATTTGCAGGTTACTATATTTTTTGACATCGTTAAGTGTTTTATGCATAGAATTAAGAATAGTCCAGAAGGAGCGTAGAATCATATATGAATAAATCGGACTGTGTCTAATAATTCACCCACTTACACACATTTTCGCCGCGCGCATACAGTCACCGAGTAATATGGCCAGATCGCGAAGAACATTTAAAAAAAAAAAAAAAATTTAAGAATATAACCATAACACAAATGTAAGGTAAAAAAAAACAATTTGTTAATTCTTCTAAAATGTTATTGTGCACTCAGAAAGACTGATTGACACAACAGAGTAGATAAGTAAAGGTCATTTAATAAGAGTAATTAAATTAATTAATTTTGAACTTAAAATATAAAACAAATTTTATTTTACATAAAACAGATATTTTCATATCATGGTAAATAATATTAAATGTTTTAAAGATAATGTCGGCCAAATGTCCACCACGGCGTTGTTTAATCCAAAGTTCAATTTTCATTATTTCTCTTATTGTATGAGCAAAATATGGTAAAAAAATTTTCTACCCTGGCAACACTTACGAAATTTCCATTTTGTTTCTTCGACAATCTGACAGATGGAAAAATAATTCAATTTTTAAAATATTTCTTGTAGTTATTTAAAGAATTAGTTAACTTACTCGTAGAGCTGATTTTTTTTTTTTTTAATTTTATTTTTTTTTTTTATTTATTTTTTTGTTTATTTTTCCATACTGTTACATATTATGCATGTATTAAATTACATATTTTACATATTAAACATATTAAATTACATATTAAATTACATATTAAACATTAGAAGAGAAAAAGAGAAAAAATACATATTCTAAAAATAAACATAGCCTTAAATTTGGAAAAAATGCCCACAAAGACTTAAACGTCTGAGCGTGGGCCATTCCTTAAATAGATAATAATAAATAGATACTGATTGTTTAGAGGTCAATTTTTTGGGGAAGCATTGGTTCCATCCAATATATGAACGGACCGCGCATGGTACGCCGGTTTTTGCAATAAAAACAAAATGAGAATAAAAACATATTTTTTAATTCATACGTTATCTGAATTCGTTATTTCCAATTCTAAATTCAAGCATTCCAATTCGTCCCGGAAGTAGGTTCTAGTTCCCAGAGGTGTCGTGTTGACCCCCTCGGGAAGACAAAGTGGCTAGTGACGTCACTTCCCGCACATAAATATCTCCGGGCTATCACCCCCTTCCCTTACAGCTCGGTCACTGAACGCCACCAAGGCAAAAGTAGACAAACATTCCAATAAACTGATTGTAAAGTGCTTGTTACGCAACTTACTTTTTGAAAAAGTACACAAAACGTATTGTTCGTTTATTCAAAAAAAGTAAGCAGCTTAACAAAATAATCAGTATGTACAAATCATTTACGACAAACATTACATTTAACCTAAGATACATTGCCACAGTTGTTGCTGTTTCTGTACGCATGTCTTCCTTTTTTTATCTTGGTAAATTCGCAAACATTAAATATATTTTTTAAAGAAATTAATTTTTCTTTTGTTCTTATTTTTCAAACAAATCCTTGATCCGTTTTGTTTTTATTTATGGACATATTTTAAAAACTTTTATTTACATAACACAAATCAAAAAAAAGTGGGTGTACTTTATTTTTTATTATAAAAAACATTTTTTTTAAAATTGTTTTTTGTAGATTGAAAATTTTTTGTTGACAAAGTAATATAAAACTTGCATGTGCATTTATTATATGTTTATATTACGTTTACACATAATGCGTAAAAAATCTCAAATACAAATCCAAAAACAAAATAACAATTGAGGATATTCAGTGCAACGGGAAATTTGACATAAAAACTGTTTTCTTACACGCGGTAAAAAAGAGTGCATTTCATTTTACGGCGAAGTTTCTTGAAAATGCGTGAAAAAAATAATGTAAATATATTTTTTTTAATAAACTGCTTCGAAGAACGTCGCTAGTTCTCCAAAATCAACCAATGTCTGAGTAATGTAATCAATTTCCGGTTACCGGAAAGCCAATACACCAATCAGGACAACTCACTGTGGAGAATTTGAGACTTCTCAGGCGGAGTAATTGCAAAATCACAAAACTTTAAAAATCCGATAAGGTATTTAAAAACGCTCGTAACATATGATGCTTGAAATGTGTTTTTTTTTAATTTTGGCATATTTTGATAGTCCATTAACAAATAATAAAAAATCGTTGAACTTCCTCATTAAGATGGCAGTTTACGTCAAAAGAGTTTTTTAATTTTTTTTTTTTTACGGGATTGTTTTCTTATTAGTTTAAACGGACATAAATGTATCTTTTTTTCATATTTCAGTTTAGTTAAAAATGTCATCCTACTGCTTTAGTTTCTGTATATTCTATAGACCATTTTGCAAATTTTACAAAATACATTTTATTTGTTTTCAATGTCAAAAAAGTAAAATCAGTAAGTGAAGATTGGCACTCAAAAATGCTGAAAATACTATTTACTAACGGAAAAAAAAAATTTTTAGCTACATGAACGCGTAATAAGATAATGAACATATTGGCATTCATAACTTAATTTTCTAAAAATGGTCTATTGAACATATAAGAAGTAGCGCAGCATTTCGATAATTTTCATTCTAATTTCAAGAAAAAACTTCTTAACAGAAGAAATAAACTACACACATGTAAAACAAATTTATTTTTATTCGAAAATAATGCAGATTGCATCTATTTCACCATTCCTTATTGTATTGATTACCAAATTACTCGAGCCGGCGCGGCGTCAAGTTCTAACTTGTCAATATTCAAACTGGCAGTCACGGGCTACGCGACATCACTATGTTTTATGTGAGAGCAAAAAAGATAGCTATTCTACAATTATTCTTTATTACTTTAGCCACAACGTTACATCTAGTACATGTTTATACTTATCCTAGATTTATTTATCCAGTTGTCACTTAAAATTGATAAAAACGCTTTAAGGATTAAATGCAATTAATTGCTCGATTCACAAGACAAAATATTTGCTATTACGTGATTAAATTATAGTATCACTAAAAATGATTCACATGTATTTTTTTTAATTAGTGAAATATCTATGCACAACATTTACATCATTAATTAATCCAGTTGTCACTTAAAATGGATAAAAACGCTTTAAGGATTAAATGCAATTAATTGCTCTATTCACAAGACAAAATATTTGCTATTACGTGATCAAATTATAGTGTCACTAAAAATGATCCACATGTATTTTTTTTAATTAGTGAAATATCTATGCACAACATTTACATCATTAATTATTATTAGTACTAAACAAAGAGCTCAACAGAAAATAATAACTAGATTTTTTTTTATTTTACAGAAACAAACAGTCAACAATGAAAATATAATTACATAAATAAGATACGGTTTAAAGATAGACCAGCGAAGTTTCGAAATAAAAATCAGACATTTTTAACTGTAGTAAATAAAAGGGTGTATTTGTATGAAAGGGAGGGTACAGGTGTATTTGTGTGGGAGTAAGTGTTCAGGTGTGTGTTAGCGTGAGCATCATTGAATAGCAAGTGGAAGCGTATGGCAGCCGGAAAGAATGAGTGTTAATTTATTTTTAAATAAGTTAAGGGGCTTGTTAAATATATCAATAGATGAAACAAAAGCATTATAGTTAGAGCAAGAATGATAGAGGAAAGAGTGTTGACTGCCAGATGGAATAAGTACTTGTTTCTTGTCACGCGAAAGGGGATATTAATATTAATTTTGGAGAGTAGGTTAAAAGAGTCTAATTTATGATTTAATAATTTATATAAATAGCATAATTCAGATATAGTGCGTATATTTTCAAGTGTAAAAAATCCATTTTGTTTAGCAGATTGGCTGTAAGTGCAAAGCGTTTTACTGTTTTTATAATCTAGGTATTTAAAAAATAATCGTTGTACATTTTAAATCCTTTCAATGTTCGTTTCGTATTGTGGGCTCCACACAACGGATGCAAACTCCAAGTTACTGCGTACAAAAGTCTTACGTGAATTGCTACGTACCAAAAAGTAAAACAACTTTGGCCAAAAGGCATTTCTTCTTGGTAAGTCCGAGAATCTTTCATTCACTGGATCAAGTGACAAAGGAGTCTAATTCTTTTTTCAAAATTTATGTCTAGTTTCAGTAATTGGTTTGCTCGAACTGGAATGTATCATTGTGGTGGAATGTGGAATAACTGGTGAACGACCAATGTGTATGTATAAATGTAGTCTATGAAAAATGTAATAATAATATGTATTTGTACGTGTAAATATATATGTATGTATGTGTGTATGGATGTGTATGTATGTTTATGAATGCATTGTAAGTGTCCCTACTCAACACGAATTTTCTAGCGAGTCGGGGCAATTTCACAGGCATGGGTCGTTTCGAATTGTCACTATAAACTGTGTCTGTCAATAGGAAATGAACGTACAAGGTTAATAAAAAATAAAATAAATAAATTAGAATAATATAAGGGAAATTCGCTGGAGAAATAGAGCCTTCAATCGTTGCAGCTCGCAATGATCATTAGATCAAATGGCTTAATTATAATGGTAAATACTTACTTATTTACCTTGAATGAATTATATCTATGGTTTTATATTTATTACTTGAATGCATTTACAATCACGTGTTTAACTAAAGATCATGCAAACATTATTTAAATCAAATCTGATTAGCTTAAGGATAGAACATGGACTGGCACTCAGTTAAATCAAGCAAATAATAATGATCCAATCAAAAATTAAAATTACTTTAATTTCTGCACTTTTCCCCACGCACAAATTTATTTAACAAACATAATTAGTTGTGCATAGTCAAGTTAACCCCATAACAAGCCCATTGAGCGCCTATTTTATCAACGGTTTTTATCATTTTACGGTATATAACGACGTCAATATATTATGAGCTATTATATAGCAGTAATATAAATAGTTTTTTTCTGAAAACATTTTTAAAATATATTGTTTCAATGCAACGTTTCTGTGAGTATTCCAAAGGAACAGAATTCAATTATCTGTTTTTTTTTATACTAACCTACTCACGGTTTCTAGAGAAAATCTAATTAGAAATCCCATTTCCTTCGCGTGTAAAATAACATTCGTGGGCCAAACCGTGTTTGTGTCAAAAAATAAATTGATAAAACTATTGCGAAATTGACACTTTGTATCCCGGAGCCGTGTAAACACGTGATTATATAACCACGCGTTGTGTCCCGGTCCCGTGTTTTCACGTAGTTTACCAACTGTCTAAAAAGTGCATTTTATTGACATCTAGTGACTTTTATTAGTACTTTTTCGCTGCTGGTAAATCACGTGAAAACACGGAACCGGGACACAACGCGTGGTTATTATAATCATGTGTTTACACCGCAACTGCTCCGGGATAAAAAACACAAAAAGGAAGTGAGACCCTGTATATGTGCGAACATTGCAATGTGTGGCTCTCCATAAAGGCCAATGTCGGCAAAACTATCATACAAAAATGTTTTTATAAATTATTTTTATTAAATATGAGAAGTTTCAATTAATTAAACCCAGTATTTTCATAATTATGACACTTTTAAAAAACCCTTCACAAAGCATGAAATTTCACAAAAATGGGCCGGGCACAGGGTAAATTCAATGTGTATTCGGCCGGTACTCGAAGTGCCAAGGTGTAAAACAATATTGCTATAGTGTAAAAAATCGGATATTGATTCGATGAATGATGTGTCCCTAATGGAAACATTTGTACCAAATGAGTTTAACATTTGTTTACATACTATATACAAATGTCGTAAGTGTAATTAAAAAACGTTGCAGTATAATAATTTTCAGCAGTAGGTTGTTTTAAATATTATTTTTACGCATTAATATATCAATGTGTGATAGTACGTAGTTTATGTCAAATAAATAGCAACTTTGCGTTAGTTTGCAATTAGTGCAAAAACATTACTGTTTTCAATGTTTGAAATATATATTTAAGAACCAAAATGTTTTCACAATAGATCAAGTCAAAGAAGGAATCGTGTGTTAGGAATACCACATTGTGAAACGTGGCTAGCACAGAGACATGCATATTTTATAGGCCCAAAAATTATTCATTCTTTTTTTACTGATAATATTTCATTGATCCCAAACTTTCAAAAATTTTCCTTCTTTTAAAAAACACGCACTATCCTAGATTCAAACTAAAGATATTTACTCTTTTTTTTCTATGATATAGTTTTTGTCCTTTAATAATAAGGAATATTTTTATGTTTTTTTTTTTGTTTGTATTTTTTATTTCCTTTTTTAATTACCATAAAATAAAAAAGTACCTTATAATGTTTTACAGAATATTTTCTTTCCTATTTCTTATATTATACAAAAATATTATACCTGTCTGTTTATTATAGGAGTAAAAGTTCATAAACATTTTTTGTATACCCACAAACAGGCCATGCCTTTGTGGGATTTATTGTTTACTATTTTAACTGTTTTATGTGTTTCATTGCTATATAATGATCCTTTATGTTTTGTATACTCTTTTTTTTTACTTCTTATGTTTATAGTAAAAAAACAAAAAAATATATAATGTAGTTTTCGAATAAATTTAACAACGTATTGTCTAATTTAGGACACTTTTTCACTAGCAAATATGTTAATTAAAAAATATGCAAACTTCGTTTCCTTCATTTGTCAGACTAATAAACATAAGTTATACATGAAAATATGTTTATTTAAAACCACAAAAGGTAACCATATAATTTTATCTAAAAAAACGGGAAATTTAAACCATTTTCTCGCATCTCTGTATCTATCGTACATATCACGTGTTTGTGACGATTCGGAAAATCATCCCTTTGATGGAAGCCCTAATGAATCTTCATCCCTTAATACAAATCCGCCCCTCAGGGAGAAAACTGGGCATTTAATCAAGGAAATAAATGAACAGGTTTTGTCAAACTGCATCCCTCACTAATAGCTATAGCGCCTTATTGAGTGCTTAGCGCAAAATGTTTCGGCTGGAATAATCATTAATTTTATTGCTTCTGCGATTCCATACTATTTAACAAATAACTGTTTTTTTATTATTTTGGTAAACTTATACTATTTAATACGCTGGCAGTTTTAAGATGATGCTCATATATTATCGAGTGCATTTGGAATTCAATATATCCAAGAAAAAATATGGTTTTGCACGTTCATCTATGGTAATATGGAAAAAAATATTATTAAATACAGAGCTAATAAAAGTTTCCACACATTATATAATATGAATCATTAAATAAGAAAAATATATACACTCATTCCTTCGTAATAAAATATATTTGCTATAAAAGTGAAAGGATTCGGACGGGGTAACATGAAGACATTTATTATTTTTATTTTGTTTATCTCATCCTAATTTCACAAAATATTGTATTTTCTAATTACCTGCTTTGCTAGGTAAACCAGACAGGATTTATCCAATTTTGAAAATTTGAATAATGTATGTATGTAAAGTATAATGTAAATATACTTTACATACAATATAAGTAAAATAATAATAAAGTATAATGTATGTAAAGTATGATATATTTTTTTAAATATCAAGTTCCATTTTAAATTCAGCGCTGATACTGTAATATTTTCATAGACAATATATTATTATTTATTATAGGTGGGTAGATTTAAAACGGATTGTGTCATTTGGCCAAACCGTAGATAAGACTACTGTTTTTTTAACCAAATTTGAAATCTCAACTCCATTGTAAATTATAAATTTGATTAAAAAAAAACACTCATAAATAACATATTTGGAAAAAACAAAATTTAAAAAAGTAATAAAAAAACAATTCGCCGTTTCCCCGTAGGGGTGAGCAAAGAGGATAAACCACCATATCACTCTGTCTTTGCATACAGACCTCGATTTCTCGACATTCATATATCTTCCCATGCACGTACACCGATTATTCCGACTTTTGGCATGTCCGTCTTTAAGTATTTTTGGAATTTGGTCAAGCCATATCTTTCTCAGTCTTCCTCGTTTTCTCCATTTATCAACATTCGCATCGTAGATCCTTGTTTCGCTGTCCATTTGATCTACATGCCCAAACCAACCCAGCACTCCTGTCTTGGTTTTGTCGACAATGCTTGTTGCAGCCTCACATAATGCATGAATCTAGACATTGGTAACCGATCATATTTTTTACCGCACATTCGCCTGAGATATTGCATTTCGACAGCATTCAACATACATTCCACATTTTTTTTTAAATTCCATACTACACTCGCATACATAAAGATTGGCACCAGGACTTCATTTTAAACTGCTTATTTTGCCTCCTTCGACAAATATTAATTTTCCAAGATTGATTTAACTGCATCGTTCACCCTGTTGCCGAAATTCTCTCACTTTTCTGTACCTTTCTCAGTCTTTCCGTTCCTAGTAAACATACTTCCCAGGTACCCGAATTCAAAATTACAAATTTAAAAATATTGATTATTGCTACTAATAATTAGCAAAAAAAAAAATTTTACTGGACAGTATTTTGTTGACCTTTATTACTTAAAAAATGTAAAAAAAAGTTATAAATCAACGGTTATAATATTTTAATTTGGTTTTTTTTTTGTCTGTGGGTATGTTAAGTTTTCCATCTTTATTTTTTGCTAACGAAAATGCAAAAAAATATTGTAAAAAATATTGTTGTATTTAATAATAAGTATCCATGGTACGGGTCATCCCTGTGAGGACGCTTTTTTAAAAAATTTAATGTTTTTTATTTTTTTTTTGTTTTTTATTTATTAATTACATTAAACATACATTTGTTAATGACAGAGACACAGTTTATAGTGACACAATCAGGAACGACCATGTCTGTGAACTTGCTCCGACTCGCTAGAAAATCCGTGTTGAGTCAAGGCACTTGTAATGCATTCATAAAGATACATTCACACACATATATACATATATATATTCGCACATACATATGTATATTATATTTTACACATACATATACATATATTAAGTTTAAGTTTATACACATCATTGATAATTTATACATAACTACATTTTACATTTATAAATACATATTAACCATTTACCAGTTAGTCTACATTTGATCGCAGAAATCCATTCCCGTTCGAGCAAACCAGTTACTCAAACCAGATTTAAATTTCGAAAATGACTCAGATTCCTTTGTTACCTGATCTAGTAAATTCAAAATTCTTGGACCTACCTCAGAGAAAAGTCTCTTGGCCAAAGTTATTTTACTTTTTGGTACGTAGTAATTTACTTTTGAGAAATATCTTGTTATTATTTCATGTTGTGTTCTTTGTTTACTACTTGTGGTCCAAAAGTTGATCAGACATGACTTATAATAGATTTGTCTAATTGAAAGGACTTTGGCCTCTTTAAACAATAAATCCGATGAAAAGGTAGGAGAATATTTAAATATTATTTTTAATATGGTTTTTTGGGTTATCATGAGCGGTCTGTAGATTGTCTGAGCACAACAACCCCATCCTATTATGCCATATGTTTAGTAAATAAATACGAATTTCTTTCCCTGGTTGCATATTTATGTATGTATGTATCTATTGCCTATCAAAAGCTTTTAAGAAATACGGATAGAGGTACTGCTTAAGGGATATTTATTCTTATGGTAAGATAAAACAATAATATAAATTATACTCATAACTACACAATAAGTATAAAGTACTGGAATGAACCCCACTTGTTAGAAGTTGCAATATTAAAGACCACAAATGACCGGCATCTGAATTCTCCCACACTTTTGCAATGTACCCACAGCCCACAGTAAAGGAATACACACTTGCTACTGTGTATTCCTTTACTGTGGTCCTGCTTCTACTGTACAAAAACCCTTACATCGAGCCTCCCTTAGACGATACCCTACCTTAAGGGTTGATTCGTACGATCTTTTAAAAAACACTAATTCCGTTTCTTATTCCAATCCTAAAAATATGATTCATTTATTTATTTTATTTATTAGTGTATACACGGCACAAATGCCTTTTAAAAACATAAATTTAAATACAATTAACATACAGTGTTCTATAACAAAATTATGAAATAATATAATAACAATAAATCTATACATATTACACAGTTATTTTATAAATGTTCTATAAAATAACTTTGAGATTTTAATACCTAACATACTTAGGTATAAAAATAATAAAAATAAAGATAACGCGGTATTTTCGAAATAGCAAAAATCATAAATCATTGATTTGTTGGTATTGTTGCAATGTATATTAAATGCCCTAGAAATAATACTAACTGTCTCCTGGTAAGAGCTCAGGGGTTCTCAACCGTTTTTAAAAATAAAATATGAAAAGAAACAAAATAATAAACCGTTTAAAAAATTAAATTTTATTTTATTTTTTTATGTAAAAAAAAATAATTTTAAAAACTAAAAAACAAATAACTAGTCGTACATTTAAAAATATATTTGACATTTTTTTATTGATACATTTATTTTTATTTTTTTTATAAATTAACATAAATACTTAAACATCAGTCAAAATTCTAAACTATTTTTTTAATAGCAAGTTTGAACTTCATTTGGCTATGCAATAATTTACATTTTGATTTGCATAATTTGCATTTGCATTTTTCAAATTATATGGCTTTTTTCAAATGTTATAACCTTGATTCATTCACACACAGAAGAGATAGTTTCGATCAGATCCTGCTTTACAAAATTGTAAATAATAAATTTGATTCCCCAGAACTTATTAATCTACTTGCTTACCGTGTCCCCTCCAGACCAACTAGACTGTCTGATATTGTTTATATTCCTAACATTAAAATTAATCATTGGAAACTTTTTACCATCCCTCGTATATGTAAAACATTTAACAATAATTTTAATTGTCTTGATATATTTAACACTCCATATGAAAGTACAAAATAAAGATAATAGGCTTGATTTGGAATAACAGAGAATGGACATTTTGTCTTTTTTTTGCTTTTTATCACTAAACCAAATGCAATTTTCCACTCCTTATTTCCTTCATTCATCCTTCACAACTCATCAATATTATTCTTTTCCTTCCCACTATCTTCTTGTTTTATCCATGTTTCTTTTAGTTTAAAATAAAGTAAATTTGTTATTTATATAGTTTAAACCGTCATCGCACCCTTTCGCGTGACAAAAAATAAGTATTTATTATATCTGCCAGTCTGTAGCACTAACTATGCCCAACACTTTTTCCTTTATCGTTCTTGCTCTAACTATAATGATTTTATTTTATCTATTAATATATTTTACATGCTCCTTAATTTATTTTAAAATAAATTAAGACTTATTATTTCTGGCTGCGATACGATCCCGCTTACTGTTTAATGATGCACACACCTGAACACTTACTCCTACACTAATACACATAAATTTCACATCTACGCTTACTCTCATACATATATATATAAACACATCCTTTTGTTGTAACACAATTTTATAATATGTATGATTTTTATTTGAAAACTTCGCTGGTCTGCTTTTAAACCGTATTAAAAAAAATATGTTATTACATCATTATCGACTGTCTGTTACTTTAAAATAAACATATAATAATAATTAAAATAATGGTGAAGACAGATTGAGAGATTGCTCTATTTCCAAATTGGAATAATTACCCCTTTGCAGTCCGTGCAACCGTGCAAATTGTGTTTATAACAAAATATTGTTGTATTTTCCTTTTAGTTATTTGTGGCAACCCTGCCGTCTGGTTTTCCAGACCAGGCGGTTATCCTCCCCGCAGAAAGACTAATGATGGAATGCACTAATAGTCGTCCCAGGGTTGGCCACCTCTCCACCCCCGGTGGGGCGAGCGACTAATGGATAAAGAACACGACACTATTAACATCAGCTGTTTGTTGCATCGATACTGAGATGACTTGTTTTCGAAACCTAAAATATTATCTAAAACACAATCAACTTGATAACTATTCACTTAAGTTCACATCATTTAAGCTGCGAACTGCTTAATTTTTTTTTAATAACTTTAAAAAACCTTGATTACTTGCTTTTATTTATGTTTACATAAACGGCATAAATTGCCTTTAACATATACATTGAACATAAATTTGAAGAAGAAAAAAAATATGTGCATATTTCGTAACGAGTTATTTTAGCTAGGTAAGTACTATGCCTTTTTTTATCACGCGTTTGCCAAGTTGGCATGTTTGTCAAATCCAAACGCAAGGTAGACAAACGAGTGAAAGAAAAGAACGCGCTTTATCAGCGAGTTTTTTTTTTCGCTCAGTTGCCTGCTTTGTGCTCGGATTTGATCAACCTGCCAACTTGGCAAATGTATGATAAAAAAAAGGACAACGAGCGATAAAAATATGACAGCCCACGCATCGGAACCGGGTTCGCGAAATTTGCCATTGTTTTTGTTTGCATCCTGTATATACGCACATCTTATGTAACTAAATCAAATAAATTTGTACTAATGTTATGCCATTACGCATGTTCAATGTGAAGTTGCAAACGAACTTTATACTTCAAATCTGCGCATGCGTTGGACCTGCCCGAGTATGTATATTTTCTTATTTCGCTAACGCACGATTCCCGATATAAAGCGTAGTCTATTTCGCTCGAAACGCGGTTTTAGCAGAAATGGTATTTTTTAAACAATTCCATGACAAAATATTTTGGAAAATAAAATAAACACGGTGAAAATTGCGCATGCGTAAACAAGACGAGAAAATCGTCCGCTAGAGTCGATCTCGCTAGATCTTTTCGCGCTAGTCTTGAATATAATGTTGCACGAGTATAATGTTGCAATGAATCCCTGTTTCTTTATACTACACATTTTTATTTATTTATTTTTATTTGAGAAAAAAACAACAGTTTTTACATATATTGTATAAAAAAAATAAGAAAACATATAAACGAAAATTATGAAAACAGTCGATAAAAAATTTCCACAGTTGTGTAAGATATCGATTGAGTACATTATCAGCATCAAAATAAAAGCAATTAACAATTGTTAGGCACTTAGAAACTTGAAAATAAAATAAAAATACATATGCTTTTTTACAGTTATAAAAACAAAGTTAATAGAAACAAGATAAACTTAAAGAATGAGAAAAGAAAAAAGTTATGCAAAATAATGTAAAAGGTACAAAAATATAATAATATAATAATGAACCTACGAATACACACATAATTACCGACATCATAAAACTAAACGGGTGTTTACTATCAATTTCTTATTAATTTACTCATACTTTTACTTGACAGTGCATTACAGTTATGCACATCTAAAAAACCACCTTTAGTTGCTAGTTCTTTTTTATTATATACTGTTTTTTAATTCGTATTTTAACTAAAAAAAATGACAACGCTTTTTATTTCATTGGTTGAGTGGTGAAATTGCCCTTTGATAATGAGATGAAGTCGGCCTTGGGTATTTCAAATTTGAGAATGTAAGTATCACTCGTCTTTTATTTCTAAGGTAAATTATAATGAACTTTCACAAAGAATAAATACAAAAAACAAACAAACAAGCAACTTTCACTTACAAACTTGAATGTAAAACAATGAAATTTGTAAGTGTAAATTCTTGATTGAAATTAATAGTAATTTTTTATAGAAAATAAAAAATGAGTGATACTTTAATCCACAAATTTGGAATATCCAGTAACCAGTTTCATCGCTTCTTCGACATCTTCGAGACTGGTATCTTTATCAAGAAATTTAATGTAAGGATAGATACAATTAAAAATGGATTGAACAATGATGGGACAAATGATGGGACAAAAAAGGATAGGACAATCAAAAATAAAATGTTTATAATACAACAATGTTTGAGTATGTCCAAATGCTTGCAGACTGGCTGGATTTCCTCCCTGGGGAGTTGTTCATATTCAAATTTATTTTGACAGAGAGGGAAAACGTTTTTGAGAAGAGAATATGGAAGTCTAGGCATTTACAGGGCTTATGACCTGTCATTGGCTGGTTGAAGTGGCCACTTTACACACTGTGTAACATTCACCATTCTGCCCGTGTTTGAACATCCACATTTCCTCAACTCTTCCATCTGTTGAATTTTGTGAAGTAAAAGAGCTGAAACCTTAATCACGTGGGTGAGACTCATCCGGCTGAACCAAATCACCTATTAGGCAACGCCTGAAAACAATTTTCCATTTTTTTTACTTCTTCCTTTAGCAGGTAGTAATTCAACAATGTTTGAGTATGTCCAAATGCTTGCAGACTGGCTGTTGTTGTTCATATTTAAATTGTTGTTGTATAAAAAATATAAAAAATCTATACAATAATTAAACTTATTAAAATAGCATTGTATTAAGTTATTAGTTAACCTGAAACACTTTTTAAATGATCCTTAAGAGAAAAATAATGTTTTATTAATATTTAAAGCATTCACTTTGTGGTCAAACATTTTACTCTTCTTCTTCACGTGTCATGTTGGGTCCCCCTGACGTTGACGATCACTTGGGAGAAAGCTTCCCTATCCTGAGCAGTGCGAAACTGCTTCCTCCACAGTTCTATGTCGAGTCGGGAGATTCTTCGCACCCCTGGTCCATTTAAGGACCGCCCGGGACTCGGGGCCATTGTTTGATTTCTGTTCATAGTGATATCCTGGGAATTATTGACCGAAGTGGTTTCCCGTTGCCTTCTTCGGTGAAATTTTCTGTCGGGGTTACCTACCCTTAGCTGGAGGTGTCCCATTTTAGGGCGCTGGACACTCGCCATTCATCCTCTCCCTATCTGCTATGGCACTGATGTTAATGCCAGTGGCCACATTGCCCAGGGCTCGCGGGGCCAAAGAGACCACTCATGGACGCTAGGGAGTAGGACTATTGGTAGTGTTGCTGATGGAATGCAACTGTGGCATTACACGGCATTTTTTTTTACTAAACGTTATTAAATATTAGTATATAATCACTTACTGATTTTTCTAACAATTTAATACAAATAATTTCATTTAATTTACTCTTATATAATTTTTATTACCCAATCTTTACCTCTGTTTTGAATAAATACATTGAATTTCTTTATAAAGATACCAGTCTCGAAGATTTCGCAAAAGCGATAAAACAGGTCACTGGATATTCCAAATTTGTTGATGAAAGTATCACTCGTCTTTTATTTTCTACAATAAAAAACTTGAATGTATTATATAAATATAGCAACTGAATCCTATTTACTTGCATGTGAATTATTTCAAAGGACGTGTTTTTTCCATAGATGTGCTATAGAAGGCATGAAATGCCGTTTATTGGAATAAAATAAATTAATACATATTTTAATTTCAGATGTGAAAATATTATCTTAAAGAGACACTTTCTCGTGAAGTTGTTTGAAATGTTTATCCATTACAGAAAACGTTAAATGCTACATTGCTTTCCATTATCTGTATTCAAAGCGAAAAAACCCAATCAGAGAAAAACGCCACTTAACCATCCCTTCAGAAAAAACCAATTCGGAAATGGGGGCGAGTAAAAAAACGGTAATCTTAAGATAACTCAATGAAAAATTTTAAGCCGTTCTGGATAAATATTCTCTTGTTCATAAAAATAGCGATTTTAAAAATCTGTATTTCTTTGTTTTGTATTTTCTTTACTTTCACACTTATCCCCGTGTCCATGCGGAATTCAGAATACAACTTATTTACATAGTTGTCATCACAATGTCCTCATTCGCATCGGATCGTGCATGGGGCAATGCACTTTATTAAAATTATTTATTTTATTAGTGAAATTCATCAGTAAATTCTCCTCACGTGAAACCGAGTAACCTGTTCAAAATACAAAGAACAAAATTGTGCATTTTATTTAAAGGGGTGTTTTTACACTAGAATATTTCAAAGTCCCAGGACTAATACCTGAAGAATAAGACTGATCATCTGACCTTCATGTAAAAAAAATATTTGTAATTATTTTTTTGTGAATGCCTTGCTTATGGTAAAATTAAATAAAAGAAAATAAATGATTTAATCGTTTATAATAATATTAGGTGTTAACATAATTTGTGTCCCTTAAAATCACTAAAATGTCACTAAAATGCATTTTCTTTCCTACTTTGGTTTTTTTTTTTAAATACAGAGTTTCAAATGTATTTCTTTTTATTAAAAAATTGTGTCCCTTTTTTCCAAATTTAAAAATGAACATCAAAAGTAAAACAAAATAGTCAAAGTTATTCATCATTCGAAAAAAAAAAATTCTCACCAAAACGATGTGTTTGCAGTTACGCTACGCATATTATTTTAAAAAAAGGCTTCTTAGTTGACTAAAATTAGCAAATAAAGCTGCCAAAAATGTAAGTGACATTTGCGCAGTATACGGTGAAGATGCTATAAATTATTGACCCGTTTATTGGAATGTAATGAAAGAGAATACATTATATTCTAATTTGTTGCATTTTTTTTTGTTGTGTTTCCTTGATCTTTTTATTTGGAATAAAACGGACACAACTTATGTTAACACCCAATCCATTTTTAATTCAGAATTTTAACAAAATATCAAACTATTTAATAATAATTCAAACTTAACATTTCGTACCGTGACAATCCGAGCATATTAATCACATCTGTAGCAAGAAAAAAAAACCGAAAACAGAGTTCAGGGAGCTTTCAAAACAGGTATATTATATTTCGCAGTTTCTTTGTGTAAGCTGTTATTCATAATAAAAATAACTACAAGATATGAAAATTAAACTGGACATTTGATCAAAATTATGTTAAAAATTTTTTTCATCAATATTCGAAAAAAGGGGCATTTTTCTTTTATCATTTTGAGAATATCTCCTTTGCAATTCCAAGTAAAGTGGGGTTTGAATAACCAGAATTCTAGTTGTAACCACGCCGTAAATACACATTGAAACGTTTAATACTCGTAATTCGTTATCAGCGACGGATACGGGGGTAGTTTGCACCCCTCGTGGTCTTTTTCTCACTTCATCAACCCACAGCAAGCCCCCACGGGGTGTAGGGGAGGTAAGAACCGATTTCCCATTTTCATGTATCTTAGCGAAGGCGATAGATTAGACGCGAGATAAAAATTCATTTTGTTAAGTTTGGAGGTGTGGTGATGACATTTCGTTCTGATAATACTACCCTTATATATTTAAAGTGGTTTTCTTAAAATATATTGTACTTGCGTATGGATGGGTAGAAGTAGTTATATATTTATCCAACCACAGTGGCTGATTTTGTCTTCGCTCATACCTCTATATGATCCAACGTTATCACATATTTTTGTTATCACAAATTGCGCTTAATTAGTTAATATCTCGGCAACTACTGTAAATATTACCACGATATTTGTAAATAATATTAAAATAAATCTTGGCACATAATAAAAAATATAAATCACTTGATTGGGTAGATTAGATAACTTTAAATGAAATATTTCGTTCATCGGTACCCTGAGAAAAATATATAAAACATTAATTTGAGAGAAAGAGGTGTAATCTAATCATATCACCAAACATAACATACACATAATTATACTATGATGAAAAAGAACAATGATTATCAGGCGATCATTTCCTAACCTCAGGTTACCTAAGGTTAACCTAAGGAAACCTCAGATTACCACACAGTAACGCGAGGGAGTTTTTTCATACAGTATGCTAAAGGTTTACAAACATTGTTTACAAATTCGACATGTCATTTAACCGTCTTACTAAAGTAACTTGTACTAAAGACTGTATAGTATTCAAAAAAAAATTAATAACAATTTGACATAAAAAACATTTTTTCGCCATTGCCCAAATGATGCCTTTAACGGAAAAATATTGGCGTTTAATTTGTTTTTCTGTTTAACATTCCATTGTTTGTATTTTTTTTATTTTTTTAAAGAAATATTTGCGTTCTTATGATTTACCCAAATATTTAATTTTGAGAGCCATTTTCAACGAGTTGTAAATAACTCACTATTAGAAAACGGGAATCAAGTTGGGATAAAGTGGTTTATTTATTTGAAGTCATAACAGAAAACGCCAAAATATCATTTTTGATTATTTGTGAATTTACGATTTTTACAAGTTATGGTTGCGATATGTTGATATATTATTTATTTAATGATTTTATTATATTCAAACCATATTCCCTTTGTGAAATTTCCCGTTCAACATAATTAAACTAAATAAATACACAAGAATATTTTTTATAATGATTTTTTGTACGCTAATTATTTGCAAGACTGCTGATACCTAAATGTAGGTTTTTATTAACAGCAATCATCGATTGAATTATTGAATTTATAATTGCTTCAGAGTTCGATTCCCGGTAAGATAAAAATACTTTTGCTTGTGATTTGTATCGAGTATCTTGTGTCACCACTGTAATAACAACTCATTACTTATTACCTGATATGATTTTTTTTTTTAAATCTCCTTTATTAATTGAGATTTTTTTTGTTAAGAGGGTTGTTTAAAAAAATGTATAAATTCTAACTAACTAAATACACATGACGTACAATTCACAAATTCTTTGAAAGTGGCATTTCTGGGACCCTCCAGACAACTGTAAGCGCCACCGCTCGGCGAGAAAAGATTTACTGCCCCTCTTAAAGACAGTAGCGCGCGGAAAGCAGTTTAAAAAAAATATATCTGATGGCATTAGTTAAAAGATTTTTTCATCCGAAAAAGTGTGAGTTATTCTTTTAAATATCGCACTTACAATACTTGTTACTTACATCTAATGCATTAGATTTTGCTTTAGGGCGGCTTTGTAGAATCTAAAAATATGTTTGATTAAATAGTGAAAACAAATAATTAAATAAAAATGGTACTAAATACTTTTTTTATGTAATTTATTTATTTATATTGGTTGCGCGAGTTGTTGTGTGGGATTGAATGTTGTTGTTTTTTAAATTTACTAATTCGAAGTTTTTTTTTTAATACATTCAATGAAGTACAGCTGTGAGCTCATTTGTCTTCTATCTGAGGCAAAAGGCTGACATCTTATATTTTTGTGATAAACTTTATATACAGTATGTAATAGGCATTCATCAACAATAAGAAAATAAAGTGTTTGATATTACCGATATTTTCTGAATCATCAATCCGTGCATTGAATAATAACTTAATTTTCACATAAAATTGATAAGGAAATAAAGATTTCACTACCCTTCCTTGAACAGGGCCCAGAAAATAGCGGTAGGTAAGTTGAGAATTCTCCACCGAAAAAGCAAGCAGGAACCGCGAGTAAGCGCGAGCGAATTTCTTTCAGCAATTTAGCACCAAACAGATAATAAAACGCTTTTAATGCGGTGAAGTCGTTGTAGCTAGCGGGGGGTGCCTTTAAATTTAAAATACTGCGCCTAAATACTCCCCACCCCCTATAAGGGAGGATCGATCTCATTTCTCTTATCTAAATGCAGCTATTGGGGATTATTTTTCTTAGGAGTCGTTATTGCTGCTATAGAATGGATGCTGTGGATTTACCTTGATAGATTCAGTCAATTTTTCTGAAATCGCTTTAGCTCGCACGTGTATTCACCTGAAATTTCCGACGAATGACACTATGTGGAGATAAAGAAAGTACATGGATCTAATGAAGGAATAGTAGGATTAGTATTAAATATATAGATACGTTGGTTTTATATTTTATTTTATTTTATGTTTATTTTGTTTATTCAGAAAAACAACAGCAATACAAAAAAATATACACAACATAAAATAAAGCCAAATCAGTTTTCCACATAAATACAATTATAAAAATCCAGTTCAGTTGGATATTAATTCATAGAAGTGCATGTGTGCGAGTTTCTTTTTGTGTAATGATGGGTGTGTAAAAAAGTAGAGTGTGGTTTTATTTATTTATTTATTTATTTATATACGGCATTTCTGCCATTTACATATATGTGGTATAAAGAGTGCTTAGAAATAAAAATATTAAAAATAAAAAAAATTGAGTATGAAATATTAATATACTCGTACTGTACACATTATTAATTACTTGAAATACATACATATTTTAAAGAAATTATACAATAACAAAATACATTAATCAATCAAATTATAAATTATATTGTTTTGGTAGGTATGTGAAAATGTGTGTTATTGTATATGGGTGTGAGAGTAGGTTTATGGACAGGGTAAGTGTGTGTTTGATATGAGTGAATATATTTTTTATATTATACCAACTACCATAGAGAAGGTGTTTTATTGAGCAATTTGCAAATTAGTGTAAATAGTGTCCAGACGAAGAAACGAGTACGTCACGAAACCGGTAAATAAAGAAAAGTCAGTTAGTGGATATTCTCGAATATTTACTATCATTAAAAAAAAAAAAAATGTTTTCGTTTTTTTAACAACAAACATAAATGATAAAACAAAGTATTAAAAAAATAAGGGAAAATTACATAACAATAAAATGCATAATTATAGTAAACAAAAATCCCCCAAAGGCATGGCCTGTTCGTGGGTATGCAAGAAAATGTACTTTACAAAATATAATTAATTTTAATGTAATTTACATTAATTTATCCATCCACGTGCTAACGTAAGAGATGTGCACGGTATTTCAGGTTTAGACCGCGAAACTTCAAAAGGAGCATTCCTCGTAGTCAGTTAAAAAAAAAAAATTTTTTTAATCTCTTTTTTTAAATGAAAAAAATCAAATATTTAAATTTGAAAACGGAGACAGTATTATTCATCTCTTGGACTAGAATTCCTTCCAAAAACCCCTACCCAGTCGCTTCCACTGTTGGTGCGTATCGCTACGTTGGTCAAATATCGAGCCATAATCGTCAGAACAACGTAAGCGACAAATAGTGACTTGTGCAGGAGAAGATTTTTTTTAAATATTTTTGTTCCATATATATGTTTTTTTTTAATAATTCGGTAAATGGGATTCATAATAGTTGGTCACTGCCAATACTGAAATGACAGCCAAATTGTTTAAATACCTTCCGCTTTCTAGATAACTCTGACAGGTTTATTTTTTGGAGGCGAGCTAGCGGAACCGCCTACATTTTCGTCGGTTACGTTATTTTGCTTAAATTAAAAATAATATGTCAACAAGTTCATACGCTAAAAGCCACGTTTTTTTTAAGAGTGTAATGATGCAAAGTAATATATATAAAACTATAATTTTGGTTTATTTGTAAATATTTTTTTTTTTTTGTTATATTTTATTCAGAAAAACAACAGCAATACAAAAAAATATCCACAACTTTAAAAAAAAACGTAAAATAAAGCCAAATCAGTTTTCGACATAAATGCAATCACAAAAATCCAGTTCAGTTAGATATTAATTCATAGAAATGCATGTGTGCGAGTTTTTTTGTGTGAGGATGCGTGTGTAAAAAAGTGGAGTGTGGTTATGGTAGGTGTATGAATATGTGTGTGTATATGGGTGTGAGGGTGGGTTTATGGACAGGGTGAGTGTGTGTTTGATACGAGTGAATAGAAACAACTTAAACAACTTATAATGGCTGTTGTTTTTTTTTAATAAATAAAATAAATATTCATTAATGTGGCCGTTGAATTTTAAAGAGCTATTCTGTTTTAAACACTTGTGCAGGGGGAAATAAGAAACGCTGTTCTTTAAAAAAACAAATTCGCCAAAAGATACGATATTAAAAAAAACAGGATATTTTTAAAAGTACATTACAATCAATGTTCCTCTGAAGCTTCGTGCGTCTACCCCATCATGACATACTGGATGGAAGTTGAAGGCGATACCGACATGACCATAAGCTAGAGTGGCAGAAATGAGAACCCTACCCATCGCAGCAGAACTCCTAGAGGTCTGATCAGAAATGAGACGATAAGGTTTTCCTGTGGTATTGAAGCCATAGGGAAGAAACAGAAGGCGCTTTCGAAGGGACCATGTATAGTTGACTTCATGAAGATAAGAGTCTGGCGAAAATTACTATTATTATTATTATTAGTGTATACACGGCACAAATGCCTTTTATAAACATAAACATAAATACAATTAACATACAGTGTTCTATTACAAAATTATGAAATAATATAATAACAATAAATCTATACATATTACACAGTTATATTATAAATGTTCTATAAAATAACTTTGAGATTTTAATACCTAACATACTTAGGTATAAAAATAATAAAAATAAAGATAATGCGGTATATTGGAAATAACAAAAATTATAATGTGATTTTAATATTAATATGCATAGTAATAATGATATTTATACCAAAAAGCTGACAGATATTGTAAATGCAAACGGAATGAAACAACTTGTCCAAGAATCTACAAGAGTAACTCAAACGTCAAAAACATTAATAGATCTGGTCATAACAAATGTATTTGAATTAAGAATAAATCTACTTGACACTCCAAAAATTACGGACCATACTATCATACAAATTTTGTTAAAGAAACTTAATACAGAGAAATCTACTATATCATATTCTAAAGTATACAGAAATTATAATCAATATGATGAGAAGGAACTTAAATATAAATTAGAACAGTATAAATGGGATCAAATAACACAATTAGAATTTAATTTAAAAGTAGAAAAATTTATTGAAAATATAAAACTTTCTCTTGATAGCATTGTACCAATAAAACAAATAAAAATTAACAGTATACATAACAAATGGTACAATAATAAATTAAAAAATATGCAGTTCGAAAGGGACAGACTATATAAAATAGCAAAAATAACTCAAAATAATGAAGACTGGAATAAATTTAAATCGCAAAGAAACAAATACCTAATTGAATTAAAAAAGAGAAAAAATGAATACTTTAAAACAAAAATTGAAGCTGAAAAGGAGAATCCAAAAAAATGTGGAATACAATTAAATCATTGTTAAAAAGTAAAGAAAAACAAATAAATGAAAACATACAATTTCCTAATGGAATAGAGGGATCTAATATATCTAATAAATTTAACAAATATTTTATAAAAAGCGTGGAAGAGATAAATGAGAATATGGAACATATAAATTATAATTTTAACTTAGATGAAGAACAGGAAACCAAATTAACATTCAAAAAATTAACACAAAAAGATCTTTACGCAATAATTAAAACAATTAAATCAAAACCTAGTCCAGATGGAATTACAATTAAATTATTGGAAAAGACTCTACCCATCATAGGAAATTACTTATTGGATATTATAAATGAATCGTTATTGCATGGAGTCTTCCCGAAATCATGGAAAACATCATGTGTCATTCCAATAGCAAAAATAAAAAATTCAGTGAAGTGTGAAGAATACAGGCCCATAAACACCCTTCCAAAATATGAACAATTATTGGAATATATTGTAAAGAATGAGTTAGTTAATTTTTTGGAACAATGGGAAGTATTATGCAAAGAACAATGTGGATTTCGAACCAATCAATCTTGTGAAATGGCTATTAACTTGGTTTTAGAAGATTGGAAAGAGGAAACCGATAAGAACATGTTCGTAATTGCAGTTTTTTTGGATTTTAAAAGAGCCTTCGAAACAATAGACCGAGAAATAATTATTAAAAAATTGAAAAAAATAGGAATAAAAGGAAAAACTATAAAATGGTTTGAAGAGTACCTTGGCGATAAATACCAAATAACGAAGGTGAATGATGAAATTTCCGAGCCCCTCAAAATTTCATTGGGAGTACCACAAGGATCGGTTCTCGGACCGGTTTTGTTTTTTATATACATAAATGATATTGTCGAAACATTAAAATATTCAAAAATAAGACTCTTTGCAGACGATGCCTTAATATATATATCGGGAGAAAATTATAAAACAATTATGGACAGACTAAATCATGATCTTAATAGTGTATCACTGTGGCTAAAAATTAATAAATTAAAATTAAATGTTAACAAAACTAAATATATGAATATAGGAAACAAAAGAATAGAAATTACACCATCAATTGTAATAGAAAATGAAAAACTTAATGAAGTCACTGAAATTAAATATTTAGGTGTAATGTTGGATTCAAAACTTACATTTCACCAAAACGCTAAGATGGTAATAAATAAGATTGCAAAAAAATATCAATTTTGGGAAGGATCAGAAGATTTATTGATAAGGACTCCTGCAAAACTATTTACAAAGCAATTATTGAACCACACGTTAACTACTGTAGTAGCATTTTATTTTTATCAAACAAAGAAAACATAGATAAACTAACTGTATTACAAAATAAAGCCTTTAGAATCATTTTGAAAAAAAACAGATATACGAGGGTAAAGTCGATGGTAAATGAAATGAAATTATTAACATATAAACAAAGAATATTTTATAATACAATGATATTTGTTCATAAAATTATAAACTCTAATAAAAAAACAGAATTTTGGAAAAAAAATGATCGGAACCAGCATGAACACAATCACAATACTAGAGAAAAGAACAAAATTAGACTTCCATTTAGGAAAAAGGCAAAGTCACAAAATTCAATTTTATTTAAAGCAATTAAAAAGTATTACGAAATGGAAAAAAATATTTATGAAGAAAAAAACATATCAAAATTTAAAATAATGGTCAAGACATTTGTGATAAACAATTTATAAATTAAATATATTTGCAATGTTATTATTAGAACACACATAACAATATGTATGATATGTGTGCCCTATTTTAAGATTTAAATAAAATAAAAATAAAAAAAAAAGATAAATCATTGATTTGTTGGTATTGTTGCAATGTAAATCGAATGCCCTAGGAATAATACTAACTGTCTCCTGATAAGAGCTCAGGGGTTCTCAACCGTTTTAAAAATAAAATATTAAAAAAACATGTTTTTTTTTTTTTTAATATATAAAAATTTTATTGTTAAGAACTAAAAAAAAAAAAAAACAAATATCTAGTCGTACGTTTATAAATATATTTGACATGTATTTATTTGAAAATTTATTTTTCTTTTTTTATAAATGAACATAAATACTTAAACATCAGTCAAAATCCTAAACTATTTCTTTAATAGCAAGTTTAAACTTCATTTGGTTAATATGAAAAATGTCAATACAACTGATCAGGTTCCCTATGTCTAAATTAGACGGAAAGCCGCCTAAAAGATGAAAGGACAGCTAGACGTCATCATTTCAGGGCAGCCTACCGACATAAACAGGTCATACAACCAAGAGGAAGATGAAAAATAATCATTTATCCAAAACACAAACTCTTTATTTTTTATACTGCGCATTATTTTTTTTTACCATCTTTTACGATACACATGTGTTGCAATTGAAGCGTATGTTAATCTGAAAACGTTTAACGTTAACATACACATACACATATGTATTCATATATTATTAAATAACTCGTATTATCTGCAACGAAAGAACGATGCGTTGTTTCATTATAGGGTGGTTTTGTACACTATTGATTTTCAATTTTCTTTAACTCCATCCCCAGAAATGGGTCAAGAGCCCTTCACAAACTAATTATTTAATGGATGTTTGAGACGTTCTCCCCTTTAAGGAACTTTTCGTTTACACTTTCACTATGAATTTGAGAGTTTAAAAAACTTAAGGACGTATTTGACATAATACAACTTTTTTTTTGCATCACTCTTCTGCATGTTGTTTATATATAAATTTGGTTTGGCTAAAAATTGAAATAACCGTTTGAATTAACTTTTCATTTATTTGACTAGGCGTGCGTACATGTTTATATATTAACGGACTTATTTTCAAAGGGCGATTTTTTCCAACCAAGTAATAAATTTAAAGGTGCTATAGATCTAATTTTAATTTCAAAACATATTTGAAAAAAAAGGGAAATTAAATCAAATTAATTGAATGGATCTAGCAATATGTGTTTTTAATTCATTAATGACACTAGTCTTCAATGGGAAAAGGGAATAAAGAGAGAAAAAAAGGGAAAGATTAAGAAGGAAAAATTTTTAGGTGTGATTTAAAGAGGGATACTGTAGAAACATCTTTAATGGTTAATAGAAGATGATATCACAGTATGAACACTATATGAGTTAGAGATGACGGAGAGATTATGGATGAGAATTAAAAGGATGCTTTGAGAGTTAGAACGAAGAGATAAACCATGAACTGATGAGCGTTGAAATTTTTCACAAAGGTGTGTACGAGTTGGAGCGTTAAGACTTTGAAGTACAGTCAACAGAAGTAAGAGGGAGTGATAGTCTCTCCGCTGTCTAATTTCGTACCATTTCAGCTGCATCCGATTATCAGATTTGTGGTCATTTTTCCAAAGACCAAATATATAGGTAATAAATTAATGTTTTTTTGAAGTCGTTGGAGTTTATTAAGCAGTTCAGAGCTTAAATCAGTCATGGAAACATCAGCGTCAGAGTACGCTCGGTCATAGAAAAAATGTGATAATTTACTCATATGTAGTCTAGACTTATATGTTTTATTATTATATGAAAAGTTGATGAGCTATAAAAAATGACAGTTTAATTTTATGACGATGATCTCATCAAGAATCGAACACGGAACCCTCGTGATTATGCGATGAAAGACAATGTTGATGAATAAGTATTAGAACATTGTTTTTCTGGCATTTTCTCGCTTATGCCTCCCCAATACTGTACGAAAAAAGACAACCGCAGGTCGCTCTAATTTTTCCTAACTAAAATCGACAAAACTGTCGTCTGGCTGTCTCATTTTCCGCACCACAAAACTGAAACAATTTGATTTATTTTTTTAAGAAGGAGTATCAAAATAAAATTTTGTGTTGCTACATTTTTCGTTTTTAAAAATTATTTACTGTATTTGTGTACCGTCCGTCCAAGATGGCAGATAAAATTGGGTGCTTTTTGGGTGGTCCAGCTCCCATAAGAAACAATTTATCAAAAAAGAAAAACAATAAAATTACGCCAATAGTAAATATATATATGGTTTAAGAAAATCAGTGCTCTAGTGCTATAATCCAGGGAAAAAATACGGGAATACGTTTCTATGAAGAAAGGCGAGACTGCGTTTCCTTTTAAGTCTGACAACCATCAACTACCAAAAAAATATAAACATTATTGTAACAAAAAGAACAGAAAAATTAGATCGTATTCAGTATACCTTAATATTGTTATTGATAAAATAAAACGCAGATGGAGATTAATTGAACCTAACATAATTGTATTCGTAAATAAAAACATGATTTATTATCCAATAGACAAAAACATATACAGTCTTTTACCGTTTTTTTTTATTTAAAACTATTACTTTCAAAAGAATTAAATTAGTTTTTATAATCTGGGCGTTCATAATAAAGGCATGACGGTAGCATTCAAATGTAGCAAGCAAATAGCTCACGACCGAGCTTTTTGTACCAAAGCTAAATTATATTACGATTCGTTCTGTGCTAATATAATAATTTGATAATTTTCCGCATATTTTTCTAAATCCAGAGTTCATTCTCCCTTTTAACTTAACTGCCAACTGACTGCCATCTAATTTTTCTTTGCATGCCGTACGGTATAACAAGACACCTAGCTGAAACTAAAAACATATTCAAGAATGATTTGATTTTTTTATTATTAATAAAACATACAATACATAAAGTACGTATTATACTCCCAGGAGTTATTTAAAAAAACTCATTTGGGACCGTATAAAACATTTTTCCGACAATACATAATATCATAGGTACATAGTTAATTCATCCTAAATAGTAAGAAAACATTATAAAAGAAACATAAAACACATTACTTTACTCTATCTATATAAATTACATTGATAACTATCCAGAGGCAAACCGTGTATAGAAGCGATTGTGCACAGCTTACCGTCAAATAAAAGACGAGTGATCCTTTATCCACAAATTTGGAATATCCAGTAACCGGTATCATCACTTTCGCGACATCTTCGAGACTGGTATCTTTATTAAGGAGTTCAATGTATTTATAGAAAAAAGAGGTAAGGATAGATAATTAAAATTATATGAAAGTAAATCAAATAAAGTTATTTTTATCGTAAGAATCATTATCAAAAAAAAAATCAGTTTAACTAATTAACTGATATAACGTTATTTTAATGAGTATTTTATTTGTATTTTTATAGTGAACTCCTTAATAAAGATACCAGTCTCGAAAATTTGTGGATTAAAGTATCACTTGTCTTTTATTAATATAATAAATTACAATGAACATCAAGAATTTTCACTTACAAACTTTAATGTTTTAAATAAGTATTTAGGTCTAATAAATATTATGTATCTTATGAATATGTTTTTTTTTTTTTTTTTATGTATCTAATTACATTATCCTTTATTGATATATGAACCTTAGAGGATAAAACACGTGAGTCCCTTTTTTGCAGTTTTGAATTTAAAAATTATCGCATCACTTTATTAAAAAAAGTTTAAAAAATATCGCGAGGAGCTATTCTATACGTGAATAAAACACTGAAGTCCCTATTCATCATAAAAAAGCTTTTTTGAGTTGAAATAAAAACTCCACTTTCTTTTAGTGCAACAAAATATCCACAGTCCCAGATATGCATTTATGTATTTTATTTATATAATTAATTACAATGAACTTCCATCAAGAATTTTCACTTACAAACTTAAATGTTTTAAATAAGTATGCTATTTTTATATACATTTTTATAAACAAAATAATCATTTCTTTACATTGAAACTTCTTTATAGTTTAAAATTATCCCATTAAATATAAAAGTTATCATATTTTGTAAATCTTGTTTGCTGAACATTTTGTTTGATGGGACTCCAGTGGTTAATCCTTTAAAGTACAGATATATGTATATAAATAAATATAAAATACTTCAAAAAAGTAGGTAGGTACATAGTCAAATGTTTTTTTTTTAAAGTAAGGTTTAACGTAAAAAAAAAAAAAATTCTTCCATTGTTTTTTTATTTTTACCATCAATATTTTTATCAATTTCTTTGTCGTTTACTATTTAATATTATTTATATTTAATTTACATTTTTTCTTTCTTTATTCACAATTTATGTTTCTATTATTTTTATATTCTTTATGGTTTTTATGTACGACGGGTTGTTATTTTCACAGATTAATAATTATAAAAAAAATCGTTAGAATATTTATGAGATTTAGTACGTGTAACTAATTTGCAAATTAATTTTTTTTCACAACTAAATGAACAAACAAAAAATCAAAATCACTCGCAAACGAGTGGAGGCGTAAATAAAAAAAAAATGAACAAACAATTTTTAAAAAAAAATGTTTATTTTCTTATTGATATCTGAAGTCTTTTCGCCTAAGCATGCATTTTCATTGTTTTTAAGATGTCTTTTAAACTTTTACTAAAAAAGGTCAAAGTATACCCAAACGTTTGATTGTTACTTGCTACTTGTATCAAACTTACCTATTGATAATTTAAATATAATTCACATCTAGAGAAGTGTTTTCCCAGCCTAAAATTTCCCAAATAACCGCAGAAATGACGAAATACCGGATCTAAAGTCTAAGCGAGAATAGAGCTAGAGATCATGCATTGTGTGAGAAGCATCGAATACCACGGATAATTTTAAACTAAGATAATTTAAGAAAATCGTGTTTCGAATTTAGGAAACGCAAGAACAACTATACAATACAATACACCCACTGCAAAACTGAGAGACAGCTTCTTTTCACACATTTTACAAAACAGTACCAAGAGAGCTACAAAACCATTTTTATTTGTATTTTTTCATTCTTTGCATTCAAAGAAGAAGCCGCTTCGGAAAAATACGCCAGCGACAAAAGACAGCACAAAAACCGGCGGCACGACGTAAAAAAATAACAAAATGTCGAATAACACCCGTAAAAATATTTTGACATTTTACCGCGGTGGTAGTGGTGGCTTGCAACGCCGACGTGTGGACGGGTTGTATGTGTCGGTGGGCTTTCTGTACAGTAAAGAATGCCTCACTAACACTCAGGCGCATTCCCTTCCCTCCCGCGGTCATTAGGACCCCTTTCCTTCCCCTCAACTTCCCGTGGAACAATCTACGAAAGCGTCAGAGGTTCGTATGTATGGGTGTATAGGGTGTCTATAAAGTTCGGTGTTGTTTTAAACTTCTCGTTTTACTTTCGAAGTGAGCTAAAAATCGATACTTATCATATTCGAGGGAACATTGTTCCGTTAAAACATATTTCAAACTATTTGCATTGCATGAGCAACAGGATTTAATTTTAGTAAAATGTTGTTGTTTCCATGGCATACAGCTTATGTTTAATGGATGTTTGAAACTCTTAAAATAATATTTTAATCGAAGCTATGCTCGAAGTGCAAACGGCGATTTGGTCCCGATACTTAAGTATGAAAGTAAAACATAGAACTGGCAGAGGAAAGATGAAATAAAAATAATATCCCAGCAGAATGCTCGTACGAGGTTTTCCTGTGATTTGAATGATTTAATACCAAAAATACGTTTCGTTAAGAAAAATGTCTCTTTTGTGGCCCCAAGAGTGTTCAATATCCTGAATAAACATATTAAGTTCTTCAAAACGAAACCCATTTTCAGGAGAAGTGCATAAATTTGGATTTTGTCAAAGGGAAGAGATCATTGCAGGAGACTACTGCTAAACATTGGATAGTGTTAATTAAAATTGAACGTAGGTTTGCAGAAAGCAGCCAATCCACAATTTTGAAAAAATGATATATTGATGTTATCGGGTGCAGTAAGGTCAATTCTACGTTTTGCTAAAACCAGCCAGACCGCTTTCATACAAAAACCTGTAAGAACCACCTCCTGAAAATAGTGTCGATCACAAAAACAGCATTTTTCTATTTGCAGAAAACACCCACAGGACTAGAAAAATCTTGCAATACTTAAAAAATCACTAAAACTGGTCAAAGGCATAATAAGATTCTTATTTGTAATATAAAAAAACTTATGTATTCATTGTTTATCATTTGTCAAATTTAAAATCATTCCAAAATTTGTGTAGATTTGATTATTCAGTCTTTTCACAAAGGTGCTATTATCTAAGTTTCAGTTTTCTATGGCTGGCTGCTTTCTGAATAACTTTGTTCGATTTATGTTTTTGTTATTTTTTTTTGTTTTTGGTATTCTTTAAATCCAATTTCTGTTATACTGTATCTCAACTCAACACAGCGTTCTTGGTCTAGAGTTAGGAAGGCGTTATTATTTTTTTGTAATTTGTATTATGGTATGAAGAAACAAATAATAATAAAAAAATAATTAAAGCAAAATGGGCACGGTTTAAATACGAATGAATTAGTAAAAAATCAGTATGCGCGACTAATGAAATCAAACAATAATAAAAATTTGACACAGGTTCAAAAAGATCGAACGGATGTCGAAATAATGGTAACGTAGGACAAAGATGACCAAAAGCCGTGGCGTTATTACATAAACCAAAATCTTAACTCTGGCTAGGTCAAAAGCAGATACAATCATAGGACATGTATGTACAATGTTGGATTCCTTATGGAACCCAAAAACATTTAATATAGATTCGTTCAATAATAATGTGTCCATCAATCCAGTATCAAGAATGTCCAGATTGTATAACAGTAATATATACCTACTCCCCCTTGGGAGAAAATCCAAATTTGTGTGTACAAGTACACGTACCAAAAATAATGTTGTGTATAACAGTATTGAAAACGTACAGATTGTCATTTTTGACACTGGATTGTTTAGGCTTAAAACGTGTGCACAAAATGCGTTTTTATATTTTGATCGTTTGTATTATTTGTACATTTTATTAGTGTTTACATGTGTATACTAGATGTGTTTTTTATTAATGAACTAATTAAAAAATTTAACATAATTTTATTTTGACCATGTAAGTCGATAGCTTTATTTACATGTGTATTTTATCCGTGTATACATGTGTATATATAATGTGTGATATTAAAAAATTATTGTAATATATAAGATACATTTTTATTTTTTTGTAATATGTATTTTTTTATGAATAAATAAATAAAAACACTTCGTATTTATGTTACATGGGTCGCGTCGTTGGATTAAAAATATTTATCTATATTCATTGTATTCAATCATTTATTAATTTTTATACACTCACCATTTTGGTATTTTAGACTACAAAACAAGATTAAGAACATTGGCAATCAATCTTGCTCATTTATTCAGGATTTGTTTTGCAGAATTTCATTCTCTTATATCGCTAACAAAATATCACCCCTTTTTATTGATGTAACCTATACAAAAATATGTCCAAAAGGTCGACAACATGTATTTTAACACCGTAATAATATATGTCATAGTCCCTGGACTGGCTCGTAAAGTTTAGACTAATTATTTTACCTTTATATTTCATTTTATTTATTCTTTTTTTTGTATTTATTTTTTGCATACAAAATAATGTGCCCTGACTGGCGCGTCTTTTGCCGAAGGATACTTTTTTCATTACTTTGAAACACGCCCTGAATAGATAGACATTAAACATAATAAAATCATTTACAAATAAAAACACTCTTTTACATATTTTTAATGCTCCACTCATCAATCCGTGCGCATCCCACTTCCATCATTTCTTGATAGTAATTTTATATGGAGAGTACGAACTAATTGTCCTTATGGACAATGCAAGTAGGTTGTACACGTTGATCAAGAAATATACCAATTATCTTTGACGAAAGTTGTGTTAGTAACAAAATTGATCGAGATACGATGTAAATAGACTTCCAATGTACAGATAAAGACATAATAATTTTACCTGTTATCGATGTTGATCGATGCCAATCAATGTGGATCGATTGTTGCGGTAGCGTTGGCTGATCGATGGATACGAGTCGATAAAAGCATCTATTAACCATCGATTAACAACTTTTAAACCGTCAGTATTGCTTGGTCCGGGGCGGAAGGTTTACCACACTCACCCTACTGATATTCAAATTCAAATAAAAATATATTTATTTTACCACATTGACATAACAAACAACACAATATTTAAGGTTTTATATTGGGACAAAATATCGAACCAGGAACCCTCGAGCAATGGTTCGTCATCATTAAGGTGTTATACTCTCCAATAGCTAGAGTATTGGCTTTTAAACATAGTTTCACTGATGTAAAATACGTCGATCTTCAACGTGATAATGTTCAGCTGCCTGATTGCTCTTCCAATCAGCATAACCAGAGGCATATTAGTTCTGGAAGCCGGAAGGTAAAACAGTCTGTGCTGACGCTGTCGGAGATAGCTATCAGGAACACAAAAATTGATACTCTTACTGAGCTCTCGATAAAATCTTTTGTCAGTCTGAAAAAATGGGTCATTGTGAATCCATACCCTCTAAGTTGCAAACTGTTGGTCCCAAGCAAGCCCAAGAAAAATGCATACCATACCGATCAATGTGGAAGAAATAATCTGCGATTTGAGTACCAATGCAATGTCTTATGCACCATCTAAAAAAGCTTATATTTAAAATAAATATGGGATTCCAATTATCAGAAACACACATATTTTTAAAATTTACTTTTTAGTTTTTCTTTTTTGTATAATACTTGAATGTCTTATTTTTATGAACAATTATTGCTGTGAATGGATTTCTGTCATAAAACTACACAAATTCTGTATTCATACATGCGTTAAATACAAAATAAAAAATATATTTTAAAGTTAAAGTAAAGGAAGAACTTTTCCGAGAAATTTGGGAGTTCACAGAGCTTTTGACCTTTCACGGGCTGATTACAGTTACTACTTTACACACTGTACATAAAACATTCTGCATATGTTTGAAAATTCTTATTTCTTCAATTTTGCCATACGTTGACTTCATAGAGCATACGTATTCTTTTAATAATAAATGTTAGTTTACCATTCGTTTTTAAATTAATATTGGAGAAAAATCATTTAAACATTTACAATTTTTTAGAAAGTTTTCCACCGAAATGTTCGCCGCGTGCCTCAATGGCCAACGCGTTTGCTTACCATGCAGGGGGTTTCGTATTCGAGCTGTGACATGGCTGACAGGAAATATGTATTTAAATAACAGTTTTTAAACCAGAATATTTCATAGTCCCTGGAACGGCACCCGATGCACGAAACTAATCATCTCACCTTCATTTAACAATAATAATAAAGATACACTGCGGTTGGTATTCTAATACAATCCCCTATGCACCATTTGGTGAGGAAAGAGAATAATCAATAATAAAAAATAAAAAATCCTTCAAAAAGCAACAAATTGTATTTTTGTCTTTAATTTGTGAAGTGAATGTGCGGATAGCCGCAATAAATAGCCAGCTTTCATTGGAGACATCCATCGGTACAGTACTCGATCAAAAAACAATATATATATTGGATCTGTGAAGTCTACGAAGTTTGGTACTAGATCTTTACAATACATAGGTTTCAAGGAATTTAATAAATTGCCACAAAAATTTAAAGTACCTATTTCAAAATATAGAAACAGGACGTGCGAATTGAAGATTTTTTTTTTCCAGAAGTACTTTGAATAAATAATGTTAGTTTATAGAGAATGCGCATCTTGAACATATACCTTTTAATATTTCACCGTTTTTGCTTGTATATATAATTTTTAATACTATTTAAATGTTATTTGTGTTTTTTTCTTTTTATATACTTTTTTTGGCTTGTATACATAATTTCAATTTTTTCAACGTTTTTGATAAAAAAAATTAACCTGTATTGGGTGTGCGCATATTTTGTTAATTAAAAAAAATGATTTTATTTTGTACTAGTTCAGTATGTATATATACATCCATATAATTTTTAAACTTTTTCAATTTTCTTTCCCAGATTGCATAATGTAAACATTATTTTGAATTTATTTCCATGCCTAGTATTCTGTTTATTCTGTTATTTTCAAGTATTTTTCATACCCTTTTTAATTTGTAGTATATCATAATTTTAATTTTTCTACTTTTGTTAAATAATATTATAGTTTAAAATTTAAAAACGTCTCTAAAAAAATTATTATCTGTATGTCCCTAAATGAGTTTTTTTTTTAAAAACTCCTTGGGAATATTGTATATAATTATGTATAATATGTTTTCAATATAATAAAAAAAAAATTTAAAAAAAAATATATATATATTTTTTTTAATGAAAAAATTACCATTCATATTTTTTGGACACACTATACAAAAGCTTCTCATATACGGGAAAACATAGTGCGATAGAATTGTTAAAAAAGTGTATGATAAATCTGAGCTAGAGGCCAAAAAATTTGAGTCAAATCCGGTAGAAGTCAAATATTTGATATTACGTAGGTACTATCCGGCGAAGGGCCGCTGGTCAAAAAAACGGATTTTTACGAAACAAATTATTTTATTCGGAAATGAGCCGTCTTTTTTGGGCCACGCGACCCTGGGTCATAAAAACCATTTATTAAAATGAGAAAAAATTACATTAGAATACTGTTAGCTCTTTGTTTTTTGCAGATGATATAAATTTTAATTAAAATTTACCGCACAGAAGCGATAGTTCAAGTTTCGTAACCAGGTTTTTAAAAATACGTGTTTCAGAAACAGTTCCTAAAACGAATTACATAATTTTACAATATCAGACAAAGCTAAATTATGTTAAGGAATGCTCTTTTTGTTTAACTTTTTTTACTGTTAACTTTTTGTGCCGATGTACATTTATAACTATTGCGAAACTTTTTACTTTGCTCGATGAAAAATATTTAATTTCGAATTTTTCGGTTAACTTAAAAAAATATTTTTTAGTTTCTAGACTTTCATCCGTGCATGCGTTTGTAGCTGCAAGACGTTTGGTAATATTAGCTTTGATATTACGTCAATTTACTAACTTAATTTCATAAACTTTGCACTAACACTCTTCGAACATAAACTTCAACTATTAAAAACAGTGTCTAGATTTTTAACTGTCCATGTGGTCTATAGCTGCAGAATATGTCGTAATCTAGAATTCATCTGTAATTTTGTTAAAAATGGCTGCGTATTATCGCCATTACTTTTTAACTTACACTCGGGCAAGATATTTAAGAATGCTCTCTCTGATGTCAAAAAAGGAACAAGAATTGAACGTAGTTATGCAGAAACCAGCCAGTTCACAATTTAAAAAAAAAAAAAAAGATATTTTCCTGCTATCGGGTGCAGTAAAGTCTATTCTATGTTTTGCTAAAAACTGCCAGGTCGCTTTCGTACAAAAAAATGTTATAATCACCTTCTGAAAATATTGTCGATCACAAAAACGGCATTTCTCATATGCAGAAAACACCCACAGCACTAATAATCTTACGGTATTTTAAAAATCATAAAAACTAGTCAAAGACGTTATTTGATTCTTGTTCATAACATTGAAAAACGAATGTATTCATTGTTTATCATTTGTCAAAAGTCGAAAACATTCTAACTGTTGTGTTGATTCGATTATTTACCCTTTTCACAAATGTGCTATTATCTCAGTTTCACTTTTCTGTGGCTGGCTGCTTTCTGTATAACTACGTTTAATTAAGGGCAAAATTATCAATAACATCAAATATGCTAACGATACCGTTATCCTGGCTGAAAACGCATGTGTTCTTCGGGAACTCCTTAGTAAAATTGACGAAACTGGTAGAGTAATGGGCTTCAACATCAATGTGGCTTAAACAAAGATGATGGTGCTTAGCCGAAACCCTCACAATAATGCTGTATTGCGACTGGATGGTCAAACAATCGAGAAAGTGACTAACTTTAAATACCTCGGCAGTCAAAACATTTCTGATCTGGACCCAGATAGGGAAATTAGATGTAGAATAGAGAAAGCACGTTCAGCATTCAATTGCACGAAATTATTATTTTGCTGCGATGGTCTTTATTTAAAACAGAAACAGAGGTTGGTTAAGTGCTATGTGTGATCAATACTGTTCTACGGGGTTGAAACATGGACTCTCTAGGTGTAAAATGTATTCAAAAGTGAATTTTTCCACACTTCCTCTTTTCAAAATAAATGGTACAGAAATTTCATTCATGACTTCAGTCAAAAACTTAGGTATTATCATTCATAAGCATTTAAGGTGGCACGATCAGGTTAACAAAGTTAGTCGTAAACTTTATCGCAATTTGCACTCACTTAAAAGATTACAGAATTTCTTGCCTATTAATGTTAAGCAAACATTAGTCCAGCGCTTACTTCTTCCATTCCTTGACTATGCGGATGTATGTTATAATGTTTGAACTCCTTAACTTCACAAACGTCAACAAATTGAAGAATCGAAGGAATATGCATGTTCAAATATAGGCAGGAATATGCATGTTCAAATATAGGCAGAAAGGCGAATGTTACACAGTGTGTAAAGTGGCCACTTAAACCAGCCAATGATAGGTCATAAGCCATGTGGATGCCTAGACTTCTATATTCCCTACTTTAAAAAGTTTTTCAGCTCGGTTGTTATATGTTGTAATACTTGTCTACGAAAATTTGGACAAACTCAAAACATTGTTGAATATTTAGTACAAAAATTTTTTCAAGAAAATTTGGAATATTTTCGTCGGAAACCTGTTATTAAACATGCTTCAAAAATAATTCTGTAAAATTATTTTTTTTTTCTTTCAGAAAAATGGATTTTGATTTTTAGTTTACTTTGATAACTTTATATTATAATGCAGGCTTATGGCCCCGATTACAGCGGTAAGTAATCATTTATCTTAAATTTTATCTACAAAGTAAAATTAAGTTTTCTGTAAAAAGCAAAATATGAGTACAGTTTTTTCTTCTAAACATGTTCAATTATAGGTTACCGACGAAGATACTTTAAATGTTCATGCAAATATACTCATTTTCATGCACAATTATCGGTTTTTCTCTGTAGATAGTCAAAGATAACACTATTAACTTCCATTTGTAATCGGGGCCGACAAATAGTATTTTGAATGCGCGTAGAAAACGCATTTTTAACGCATATTTACGCACTAAATACACGCTAACAGAGCGATCTCTTCGCGCGCAATTCCGTTTAGAATATCAGCCCTGTAGCTCAATCACAAATAACTATCGACGTGCTAATAAGCGACGTGATAACAATTTGTTTATCGTATTCACAATCATAATGAAACATATGTGAACACCTAATATTAAATGTCAAAATATTTACGTTTCTCTACGTATAATCCAGCTGCGCAATCACATCTTTGAATTTCACCCGTGTAAATAAGGAAAATATTTCAAAACTGCTATTTTTATTTATTTTTTATTGTGCTATTTATTGCATTTAGCCGGTGGTTGGCAAGCCAAAGGTCAAAAAAGCTGTCGCCATAGTAATCGTAATTTAAATTTCATTTTTTCGTATTGGATACTCCTTACTATTTTGCAAATGTAATATATTGTATTATTTTTTACAGTAAACGCCGATTTTTCGTCAGTGAACTGTATTTATTTACGAGGAAATAAAAAAACAAACCGACACGAGCGTTGACTTAGAGATTACACACACGTCGACTTATGACTGCGATAACTTAAGCATGTTCATTATTGTTCATTGTGATCGCTCAAATGCTTAGCGTGTGTTTCAGCACGTCGATAGTTGTTTGTGATTGAGCTACTGGTAATAGTTATATCGCTCTCGGGATATTTTTAAGGCTTAATGTAAAAATCAGTATGAATAGCCATTCTTAAACTAGATGAAAAATTAAGAGCTGTTCGTTTTTATTATTGAACCAAATTCATAATAATTACCTACATGTATTATTTTCTCCTTTTTCTAGGCATTTCCCGAGAAATGTGCTTTAAAAGGGCGAAACTTGGTCGAGGTAAACTTGTTTATTTTTTTTCCATTAATAAAATCACATACATTTTATTGATATTCAGGGTTGTGTCCGTTTTTTTCCAAATTTAAAAATGACCACCAAAAGGAAAAAAAAAACGATAAAAGTCATACGAATATATGTCAGCGCTACATGGTCTTGTATTTGTTTTTACGTATTTGTTATATTATTTGATTACAAGCCTTCAAAATGGCATGTCAAGTGCACAAAAGTGACCATTTTCGACACCTCTTTCTGGTCGCGTTCATTAGATAATAAAGGTACTAAAATTGCTCGCGACGATTGCGCAGTGTACAGTGAAGATGCTTTTAATTATTGACTTATTTGTTCTTAAATAATGCAGGAGAATACAAGTTGTATTTTTAATACTCTGGCAGCTTGGCCCACACAACAGGAAAATATTGTAAAATGAGGAGATACTACATCTTCACCTTTTTATTTAAAATGTAGAGTCCGACAAGGAGGCTGTCTGTCTCCGGCGCTTTTTAATATATATATTTGGATGATTTTACCGTGCTCCTCAATTCAACCGAATTCGGATATCATTTAAATAAACTAAAAATAAACTCTACAACACATTTGTTCGTCCCCAGATAGAATATTGTACTCCTATTTGGTCACCTTCTATAATGTAAGTACCTATTAATAGACTAGAAAGGGTCCAACAAAATTTTTTTAAGCAGGTCGACTACCGGTTTAACATTTACTTTTCTAATCATGCTGAAAGTATGCAGTACCATAGAATAAACTCTTAAAAATCGAAAAATAATGTTGGACCAGTTATTTTTATTCAAATTAATAAATAATAAAATTGATTCTCCTAACCTACTAGAAAGACTTCCATTCCGTGTGCCATCTAGTCCCACGAGACAAAATCTTTTGTTTTACACTGAAAACGCGTCAACAAACTATTTTAAACAATCTACAATACCTACAATATGCGACCAATATAACAATATATTTACGAAGGCTGATATTTTTTGTGACAATGTATGTAAATTTAGGTCAAAAATTATAGAAATTTTGAGAGAAGTAGACATTTAACATTATTATTATATATATATTTTTTCATTTTGTTTCTTTTACATTTATTATATTGAACATAATTCAAATTATAGTATTAAGTGTAAACAATTTTTTTGGTGTGTGCATGAGTTTCTTACACTATTATACAAAGAAATTGGCAATATATGTGAACATACTGTTTGTTTACTTAATAAAATAAATAAATGGCGTCCGTGCTAACAATATTAATTAAATAGATGATATGGTATTATTGACCCCATTTATTGATAGTGTGAGATTGTTGCTCAATATTTGAGAAAAATATGCAAACGACCACAACATGACAATGCCAAAAAATCTGCCTTACTTATATTTAAACACAAGAGGTAATTTTATGAATTCATGCACCCATCACCACCTGTATTCCTAGACAACAACATTTTAACGGAAACTGCAAAAGTCAAGTATCTAGGACACAAACTGGCTGATGATTGTAAAGATGAATAGGACATAATAGAGAAATAGAAAAGAACCATCAATGTCAGCGCCTCTATGCTAGCAAGACACTTCTCTTAGTACAGTGACGAAGTGAAGAAAATCATCTTTACATCGCATTTGACGTCCATGCATACAGCGGATTTATGGAACAACTGTACACAAGCAGCATGCAATAAATTAAGGGTCACGTATCATAATTCATTCAGGCAATTATTTAGACAGCCTAGGTACTGCAGTGCCTCCGAAACGTTCACATCTGGACCGGTAAACAACTTCGCTGCCCTACATCGCCAAAGAGCCTGGAGCCTATATGGGAACGCCTAAAAAACTCCAATAACGCGTTTTTCCAAGTCCCTGCAGGGTGGATCCCTTCACCCTTGTTTGAGCGATGGTGGGATATGCTGAGACCACCATAAGTGATTCAAATATAAAATTTTATTTTGTATGGTAAAATTGGCTCTGCACTATGTAGCCATTTTACTGGAATAATAATTTTAAAAAAATATTGACCAATTTGTTGAATTTTTTTTTATTGTTTCCTATTATTCTCTTTGTTTGGAAAAAAACGGATACAACTTATGTTAACGTGAATCCGTTAATTAATTACTTATTTACACATTTTCTAAAAATTACATAAAAATATTAACATTTCTTTCATATTTAATCACTTTGGATATTCAACAATGTTTGAGTATGTCCAAATGCTAGCAGACTGGCTGGATTTACTCCCTAGGGAGTTACTTATATTAAAATTTATTTCTACAGAGAGGGAAAATATTTTTGAGAAGGGAATATGGAAGTCTAGGCATTTACAGGGCTTATGACCTGTCATTGGCTGGTTAAAGTGGCCACTTTACACACTGTGTGCCTAGTAGGTAATTTGTTTCAGCCGGATGAATCTCACCCACGTGATAAAGGTTTCAGCTCTTTTACTTCACAAAAGTTAACAAATGGAAGAGTTGAGGAAATGTGGATGTTCAAACATGGGCAGAATGGTGGATGTTACACACTGTGTAAAGTGGCCACTTGGAGAAGAGAATATGGAAGTCTAGGTATTTACAGGGCTTATGAACTATCATTGGCTGGTTTAAGTGGCCACTTTACACACTGAGCAACATTCACCATTCTGCCCATGTTTCAACATCCACATTTCCTCAACTCTTCCATCTGTTGACTTTTGTGAAGTAAAAGAGCTGAAACTTTTATCACGTGGGTGAGATTCATCCGGCTGAACCAAATCACCTACAAGGCAACGCCTGAAAACAATTTTCCAATTTTTATACTTCTTATTTTACCAGCTAGTAATTAAACAAATTCAATTACAGGTCATAAGCCCTGTAAATGCCTAGACTTTCATATTCCCTTCTCAAAAATGTTTTCCCTCTCTGTTGAAATAAATTTAAACTTTGGATATTAATTGATGCATTTTTAGTCCTTTATACAGTAGGTAATTTGAGAAAATTGTTTTTTTCTACCTTCATATTTTAGCTGCTCTTTGTGCAAATTAATAAAACTTTAAAAATATATTAATTGTACGCATAAATATTTCGGTTTCTTAAAATACTATTGATGAACTACATTATTTCATACTTCTCCTTCGTATTTTACACCCGTCCCATGCCAGTTTATAAAACGGTCCAATCTCTTTTGAAATATATAATGTAAGTTGTTAATGTGTGAACAAAAAATGAGTAGACCAATTCTGCTCCACGTCATGTTTCCTTCATATTATCGATTTCGTCTTCAGGCGCATAACTCACCCCGGCTGAAAATTGTGTCATCCGCATCCCGCTTTAATGCCCCGGTCGCCATTTTTACCCCCGGTATTTGCATAAAACTATGATTAAATTATGGGTAGCTCCTCCACTGAGCGGCAGTTTAGATGCAGATAAGCTCCGAGAGAAAGGAAGAGCAGTGAAGATGTTCTAACTAATTTCTTCAACCCCCACAATAAATAACTACTAGAAAGAGTGCCTTTGGAACCCTTGAGAAAAATTCTGGAACATACACTCAATGTCCCCATCATTGCAAAAACATGGTATTTTATGGAGTGAAATTATTTTTCAATATAATCCATAATTTCATAAATGTTCAGCTCAATGTACAAAAATAAATTAGAACACAATAGGGAAAAATCACTTTTTTACATTTTTAAGGTAATAAAGGTCTATGTTTAAATTGCCAATTATTGGTAGCATAAAAAATACTTTTAATTTTGTAATTTAAATTCCCGCAAATACGGTCATTCCATTGACCACGCTCTTAATATGTAACGATTCATTAATTGATTTGAACCCGCATAAATAAAGGTTTCAGCTCTTTAACTTCACAAACATCAACAGATGAAAGAATTGAAGGAATATGGATGTTCAAATATAGGCAGAATGGTGAATGTTACACAGTAACATTCACCATTAGCCCTGTAGACGCCTAGACTTCTATATTACCTTCTTTATTTTTTTTATTTATTTACTTAAGTTAGTTAATATTACATTGTATATTAACTAATATATTTACAATTATAACAAATACTTATTAAATATTTCTTACATAACTATATTATTACAATAAACATAACATTTTTTTTTTAAATCCGTAAGTTTTCTTTCATTCTTCATACTTTCAGGCATCTCATCATACAGTTTTAACCCTTTATACATTAAGCTATTTTGTGATTTTGTTTTTTTCTTAAGTGGTAGTCTTATCCTATTTCTATTTCTTGTCCTATATTCATGTACATTTCTATTTAATATATTTTCACTTATAAAATACTTTGGCATGAGATTATTAAACACTTTATATATAAATACAAATACATTATACAATAGTTTTTTCTTCTCTTGAATGTTCTTCATCTCTGTTGTAAAATGTTAATATAAACAGCTCCCCGGGGAGTTGAATCCAGTCCTTGTCTACAAAAATTTGGACAAACTCAAAATATTGTTGAATTACATTTATAATTCTTCTTTATACAGCACTGATTAAAAACACCGTTTATAATATTTTTTTGTAATTTATATATGTTATCCTAAAAATATTTATAATTATAAATAAAATAAACAAACAATTGTAATACGTCACTCGCCATTATGTTCACAATAATTGTTTATTTCTTTTACGTAATGGGAAACGTTAATGTAAATATATGTATTTAATTAATGTTAAAATGATATTTAGTTGTAATAATTTAAAAATACACATATTTTAATCTCGGCGCTAAGCTTTTGAATCTCAGAAGACTATTGCAGAACGGAAAACCTTCTTTACATTTTCACACGTTTTCATTAGAATTAAATTACAAAGTGCGGATTAGGATCTGATAACAGAAAAAGGTAATTACAGTAATTAGTGTATTATTAATAATTCGTAGCGAAAAGCAGACCGACTTCGCTTGACTGACCTAGCGTGCAATAAACGTACAAAACACAATCCACCAGATAAGGTGCATTGATTTTATCAAACCTCTTGAGACCAAGCCAACTAATAATATTGGTTATTTATTTTTTGGGAATTTCAAAAAAAAATTCAAGCATTCAGCAATTTCGTGCACTTCCGATAAAATAGTTGGAACTTTGAAAAATCTAAATTTGAGTTAATTATACAGAATAAATTATAAAAAAACTCTTTTATGTTGAACGAATTATTGAGATATAATTGATATTTCAAGCATTTACTTTGTGGTCAAACATTTTAATTAATGTTATTAAATATATGAATACTTATTTTTTTATTTATATATACGCCCAATGGGCATTTTTAGGGACACATTTCATCATCATAATCATTCCCTTTCCGTACCTAATGGTGCATAGGGAACTGCATTGGTACACCAATCGCAGCGTATCTTGATCATTTTTGTTACATGAAGGTAAGGTGATCAGTTTTACGCTTCAGGTACCAGTCATGTGACTATGAAATAATCTAGTGTAAAAACACCTTTTTAAAAAATATTTCATATCAATCATGTCGGGAATCAAACCCGAGACCTCTTGTATGGTAGGCAAATGCGCTGACCATTACACCACGAGGCCGACATATGTATACATAAAAAAATATTATAACAAAAAGTGGAAAGACACAATGTTATACAATAGACTTGGTGGGAGTGGAAGCGGGAGAGAGGTGTTTATAATTGAATTTGATTCAGTGATCGTATGAAAGAAGACAACTTGTTATCAAATAAATCAAGACTGGTGTTTGTTGGCAGACCTAAGAATTCTGGGCATAAGGGAATGAAAACTATAGTTAGTTCTATGGTTATTGGTAAACGATTTTGAGACGTGCCCGTCTCTTCGTCAGAACACTGATTAAACCAAAATGCAAAACCAACTATACACCTTCGTCATAGTTGTTCCACAAAAAATAAAACAAACACAGCATGCATTTTAATAAATCAGAAACATAAATGAAATTCTAAGCAAGATGTTTTGTAGTGCGAGGGTTGTGAGGAATATTTTAAAGAAGTTGGAGAAATCAAATGTTTATGCGCTGATAAAAACAAAATCACTTTGGTTGGAAGCGAAAGGGTGATACATGGATGAATTTGAATTTACAAAAAGTTTAATAAATAATAAGTAGAGGAAATGTTGATCTTTAAACTAACGTAGAATGGCGAATGTTACGCAGTTTACCTAGTGATCACTTTAGCTAGCCATATTCCTAGACTTACTGTATTACCTATGTAGCCATATTTTCTAAAATTTTAATGTCCTAGAGAATATAATTCAGACTTGTCTACAAACATTGCTTTTAATTAATCTTGTCTAAACTTCCCTTCAAAGTTTTTTCTTGAAACAAATGTAGGAATAAATACATTATTTATTTTTTTTTTAATTTTACAATACGCCCAAGGGGCATTTACAAAAATTATACGGGTAAGAACAAACATAGTAAGCAATAATTTTAAAAATGAACAAAACTTTTTTGTATACGTGTAGAAACTAAAAATTATGCTGTAATGCAAAAAAAAAGTAAAACTTTGCATAGTAAAAAAGATAAATTTAGATATAAGAAAAATATTAGAATCGAAAAGCAAATTGAAAATAACTTGCAAAGAATTTAAGCAAAAAAAATGGTATTAAGAAATTAATGTTAAAAATAAATAATAAACATTAAAAGGTTTCAGCTCTTTAACTTCACAAACATCAACAGGTGAAAGAATTGAAAGAATATAGATGTTTAAATATAGGCAGAATAGTGAATGTTACACAGTGTGTAAAGTGGCCACTTAAACCAGCCATTGACAGGTCATAAGCCCTGTAGATGCCTGGACTTCTATATTACCTTCTCTTAAATGTTTTTCATCTATGTTGTAATATGTTAATACTAAACATTAGTTTACAGTAAGTATATAAGATAATAATACAATATACGGTACACAAAAATATTTGATAAATTAACACACATCAAAAACAGAGAAAAATTGCATGAAAAAGAAAGTTTTATTACGACTTTGATAATTAGTTTTAAACAGTGCATTTGAGAACGTTTAAAAATGAATAATTGTTTTATTAAAAATGTCTTTATCACAAGTAAATTTGTTGGCTAAGAAATGTGAACGCGGAATTGGAGATTTTCGTGCATAGTTGGTACTTACGTATGTATTTGCAAACAACTCCGTACTTTTAGTGACTCGATTCGGTATTTTGAAGTTAATAAGATTCAAGAGTTCACAACAATTGAGCTCTGAATTTAAAATTTAAAATAAAAAAAGAACGTCATTTATTTTTCTACGATATTCTAATAAAATTATACTTAAAGTGTCTAATAGATACGTGTAATTTATGCTATCAAAGGGAATATTTAATTAAAAATTTACGAATCTCAAATACTTAATGTAATAACAAATCTATGGCTGAATGGGTTAGTGTCAGTGCCCGCGATTGCAAAGGTCGTAAAATGTTTAATACTAATGTAATGATACATAATATCACATACACACATATTTTTTAATTAAAATGACACTGTTATGTAGGAGTGTGTCGTTCACAAAATAACTTGGAAAATAAAACAGAGGTCTTCTGTTTGTGTCATCTTAATGTTCAAATAACCATAACAACTTTATATATTAGAACAGAGATAATATTTTAAAGAAGGGAATGTATATATCTTGGGCCAGTTAATTTTATTCAAAATGTTTAAAAATGTTTTTTTAGGCGTTGCTTAGTATGTAGGTAATATAATTAGAAAGTTCAGTGTTATTTTTAAAAAATAATTTGTTAATAGACCATTAAACTAAACCAAAATTTTATTTTTATTTTTATGTATCGTATTATCAGCACCGTGTTTTTTTCTAAAACTAATCCGCTTGTGACGTCTCAAGTTCTCTTGCGCTTCTTCTCAATCAGTTCTGCTGGTTAGTACGTTAACGGCAAGCAAGCTCAACTTTCTTGTCATTGGTTGATTCAAATTTTTATTTTTTAAATAAATATTACCGCTCTTATGATTAACCCAAATATTTCATAATGAAGGCCATTTTCAACGAATGGTAAATAACGCACTATTAGAAAATGGGAATTAAGTGGGACATTTGATGACATTTGTCAGAAAAAGTGACGACATAACTTTGTAGTAACGTCAAATGAGTTATTTGTATTGACACACGAATGGCTTATGTTTTTCTTTTTATCATGTTGTAATAGGATGTGTGTTTTATTGATTAAGAACTCTATAAGTGTTAAAATATTCATGTTAATTACCTAATTACTTATTTTAATGCATACCTTTAATGCATTTTTTTAGACATTGCAGTATAAAAAAAAATAACAACATTTAAGTTTGTCAAAGAAAATTCTTGCTGGAAGTTCATTGTGATTTAATATAGAAATTGAAAACCATTGATACTTTTAAAAACGTCTCTAAGACAAAACCAATTATTATTTAATTATTATTTAATTTCTTTTTCTTTTCGAATTCTTAATCCTTACTGTTGTCGTATTAAAATTTGTAATAAAGATACTTAGTCACCGGTTATTCCAAAATTACAGGTGTAACTTTCACTTGTTTTGTATTTTTATAATAACACGCTAAATAACCTTTTATTGGACACGTATTTTGTGTTGATTTAAGCATTGCAAATCTAATAAAATTTGTTATTTTTTTCGATGCTCATTCGATTTGAAAATACTCAGTAGAATACTGATTTACCAGTGTATGTTATTACAATACTGTTGTGTCATAAGATTTATTATTAATATTTTGAGTTTTTCTACTGACATTTCTTGGTGGAACTGCATTTTAATTATATTAATAAAAAATTCTCAATAAAAGTGGAATAAAACTACATACGTATTTTTATGATTATATTATTATTATTAATATGAAAAAATAGAAAGTAAATACCTCAATTCTGGTGGAATATTTATGCACCACTTTGTTCTAGGTTAAGCCCATCAATATGCAAATGTAACAATTTTACTCAAAGGCAAATAAATTAATTTAATTCGAGTCCACGATCATCTTTATTTATTTGTCTTCTGCGCCCTGCTAAACATGAAAACGGTATCAACTTTTTTTATATTACATCAGCAAGGCTCAAAATCTTCACATAAATCCTCTCAGTAAAAGAAATCTGAAGAAAAAGTTTGGAAAATCTGTCAGAAACTTACGCACTGTTAACATTTCTCTTTTCCGGTTTAATTCGTATTCATTTATTCGTCTTGGCGAATTTCCTCTCATTTGTATTAAAAATGATGTGTCTCCTGCAGAATAAAGGGAAGAAGCCCTGCCCTCACTGCCATTTTGTCGACATTTTCAATGTTTTATGAAAACTCTCGTATACGCATTTTAAAGACTAGCTTATATCAAATTTGCTTTTACTTGCTGTTAATGTTCACGAGATTCTTTATACAAATCTAGACAAAAAAAATTTAATGAGAAATTTCAGCGGTTCAAAAAAAGGCGTTTGTTAATAGACTATTAAATTGGCCAAAATTTTTTTTTTTTAATTTTATGTATCGTATTGCGTATGCGTGCCATGAGTTTTGTATTTTTGAAATTTGGATTCCATAAAAAAATATTGGAATCGTCGGGCGTCGTTGTAAAAGATAGCATAAATCATTTACATAATTCATTGTGAATTTCATCATCTGAAATCGCTCAAAATTGAAGAAAGTCCTCATCCTATTAAAAGTAAGTCCATTTCCGTGCTCCTTTCCTTTCTTCAAATATTTCCAACCTTTTACAAAACTGAATGAAATTCGTTTTTTCGCTACAGTCCGCTTTTCATTAACATGTGTATTCAAAATACAAGACTTATGTCAGTATAAGTACATGTTCAGCAATATAAGATAAATCATCACCATTTCCTTATAGGCAACTTACGGTGCATAAGGCGCTGTATTTCAATACGAAATGCGGAGTATCTCGTTCATATTTTGTTTCATAAAAGAAAGATGGTCAAACAGCCTTACGTTATAGGAAACATGAAATATCTTAATGTAAAAGTGCATAATTCATTTATACCAATTTGGTGCCCTATGCACCACTAGGTGAAGCTAGAAAAATAATGTTGATTTGTGTATTACATAAAATACATACATATTTTTTTATTATAACGACATGTGGCCAGACATTTTTGTAATTTGTACGCCAAACCGTTTGAAAAATACCATTTCTATCGCGTTTGACGTCCGGCGACAGCGGAGCATATAATATGTCCATTCTTTATTGTCGGGGTTACAAATGGGGTTACATTAGCAAGGGCGGAACGTGGGGCGCGGGGGCGCAATCTGTCTTGAGACGAGACCGTCCCCTAGGCCTAGGGCAAGAGGCACCAGAACACGTGGCATGTGATCATATTGTATGTATGTACAAGTTGATTCATGCAAAGGGAAGATTATTGCTGCCTGTGCGAAGACAAACTTCTCACAATTTCCCCATATAAATCGTTTTATCAAGAAAAACACACTAAATTTGTGTTTATTAAGAAAAATATATTTATATGTTAATACTGTAGAGGTATTACTATAGTATTACCTCTACAGTATTACCTAATGTCTGCAAAGTAATTAAATGTGTGAGCTGTACTAATAATATAATGTTGTTTTCTTTTTCTTTTTTTTAAATTTAAAAATTTTGTGGATGGAATCTGTGTGGATTTGAATGTGAATATGTAATATTTTATATGTATTTTATATATATAATTTTAGACACTATAAGTATATTTTATTAAATCATGTAAATGAATGCCTCGACACGGGTTGTGCCCAGTGAGGTATTCATATTTTAAAAAAAGTTTTATGTAAAACGTGAAATAATAAATAAATAAATAAATTTTACTCTACTTAATAAGAGCTATTTGTTAGTTCATGTTAAGCACATGATTTAATGGATTTAACGTATTTAACCTCAAGGAATTACTTGCAATTTTTGGTTTATTACACGCGAAAATATAAAGATTACACAAATAATATTTTATAGTGAATTTGAATACTGGTGAAGACAGAGAAGGGCGAGTGATGCGTTACGCGCCCTTATATGGGTCCATTGGGCACTGCGGCCATGGACAACAACACATCCTCGCCTCTTACTCTCTGGTCCCCACAGTACCAATATTGTCCTCTTCTAAGTAATTACCATCGGATATAATACACTTATGCCACACTGGTGTATAATTTAATAGAGTAGTGGCATCATAGAACGATAGTTTGAAATTATGTTTATTCTTGGAGCAAGGTATACTTAACTCCTTTGACCAAATGATGTTGTCATTTTAGGTGCCATGTACAGTTGTTTAATTTTAAGACGCGTTTCAAAGATAGGATTGTAAAATTTATTTCTACCATGTTGTGAACGAGAAGTGCCTTAGCATACAGTTGCCTGACGTTCAGAACACCTACTCGTTCAAACACCTCCGATGTGGGTATCAGGTCAGGATAGGGGCCCCGAGTAGAGCCTTGAGAACACTTTTGTGCAATTTCTATTGCTTGAATAGCATTTTTCCTGGCCCCACCCCACGCAATTATGCCATAGTCAATTAGACTTTGACATAATCAGAAATACACTTTTTTCGACGCTTTTTTGTTCAGAATGTTTTAAGAGAGTTGAAAACAAACACAAGTTTTTTAATTTTTGTTGTTAAATTGTCGATTTGAGTAGCCCCGTCTAAATGCAAATTTATGATTACTCCTAAATATTTTATATTATCAACTTTATTTATAAATTTACACTTGTTCTGATCACTATGCTGCATCACACTTTTACAAGTATGAATCATTAATTTATTTCACTTTAGATCTTCCTTTTTTGACACACTAAAATTTACAAATTTTGTTTTGTAATTTATGTATGCATTGTAAATTTCTACCTATAATTGCCCCACCCCTTCTTCCCACACTCATATACCTACTGTCCTTGCGATCTGAAGAAACATAAATGAAATAAATAAAAGACGAGAGATACTTGAATCCATAAATTTGAAAAACGAAAACAAGGAAACCGGTCGCAAACCGTTTTATTTCAATTATAAATTTTAATGAACTTCCACCAATATATTTTTTTTTGTTTTAAAAAAAATATTTACGTTCTTAAAATTGAAGGAATTATTTAATTGTAAGGGCCATTTTCAACGAGTTGTAAATAACTTACGATTAAAAAATGGGAATCAAGTTGGGGTAGAGTGGAATTCGAACCACGGACCTTTGATCCGTGAGTCCGAGAGACGGGCCATGGGACCACAACCCGATATAACAATTAATATTTTGTAGGAAATGTTTCCCTCTGTCAATCCTTTATTTTATTTTTCCTATTGAAGACTATTAAGCATCAAATTAATTCATTTTTTTAAGTACAAATATGCGTTTAAACTAATGCAGCTCCTTGTGCAAGTACGGATATGTAAATTATGATAAAATTTTCCCTTTTTACTGTTTAATTAAATAGATTTATTAGAGTTGAACTGGTTCTGAACTGTAACGTTAACTATGTACATAAAAAGCATGATAATAATAAAATAAATAAATAAAGAACCGGGTTGTAGTCCCGTGGTACTATTGTGGACTCGCGGGCCAAAGGTCCGAGGTTCTAATCCTACTCTAGCACAACTCGATTTCCATTTTTCCAGCACAAATTATTCACGACTTTTAGGAAATGTTCTGAAAAATTAAATATTTAAGTAAATAATAAGAACTCAAATATTTCTTCTTTTCACTTTAAAATAAAATAAAATAATAATAAACTACCTGATTAACAAAAATAATAACGACGACGTCCATCCGAAAAGAATTCCGATTAATAATGCACCAAGCTATAGACGAGCACAAACATAGGAAAACCATTCTATAACTATTGGGTATTAAGTTAGCTACAGTTCGCAGCAAAACAATGGGCTGTACTTGGGTCGAGAATTGCCAAATGGATATTAATTTGCATTGTTAATATTCTTAAATATGTACCTGTGTATTTATTATTACAGGGTAATTCCAATTTATTTTTCTATAATTCGCCTATATTTATTTTACATAACTGAAAATACATGTGTGTGTTTATTTTTTATTTATTTATTCATTTTATTCACAATATACTTATCTTACATTTATTGAGATATAAATCCTAACCCCATGGAACCAAAGTCCTGTGTTGAGTTTGTCTGTTTGTCTAGGACCAAAGGTCTGTGGTTCAAATCATACTCTACCCCAACTCGATTCCCATTTTCTAATAGTGAGTTAGTTACAATTCGTTGAAAGAGGCCCTCAAAATTAAATATTTGGGTAAATCATAAGAGCGCAAATATTTTTTTTATTTAAAAAAAAAAGTTATTTACAAACAAAGCCAAGCACAGCTACAAAAGCATCCGATTGAACCGTGATGTTTAAGTTGTCAAATAAAACAAAATGGCCACTAATTGGCTGCTAACCAACAAACCAACATCGCTTGCTTTCTATGAAACATAGTGATAAGGCTTTTCTATAGGTTCACGCATTATTACTCTGAGGAAAAGAGGCTTATTTTTAACTTTTATGTGAATATGTGTAAATAAATAATAAAATTAAAAAATAATAACTACGTGATACAGGATAAAACTCACACCCCTGCGCGGCAGAGATTTTTCATCATTTTTCTTCATATTTCATCATTTATCTTGTCCGTTTCGGATGAGCAAGGGACGGCCTCGGCACAGTGGTAAAGGATGCCGACTTGTGACCTCGGGGCCCGGGTTCGGTGCCTCGGAGCAATCGTTTAATTGGTTGCTGTTAGAATGCTTTGGTCGCGAAGGAAATTCATTACGGGCGAGCGATTGATTGGCCGTTCCTACGTTTAGAAATTAAATTATCTAGAAGCTCAATCAATCAAAGTAATATGGCTCACTGAAGGTTTAAGGAGACCGGGAACGTATTGGATTATTTAATTATCATTTTTTACCAACCGAACTTAATACAAATGAAGTTTGAAATACTTTGCACCCATCATAGAACTAACGGATTTTTTTTGTAGTAACATAACTTTTGTCGGCCTCGTGGTGTAATGGTCAGCGCGTTAGCCTGCCATGCAAGATGTCTCGGGTTCGATCCTCGACATGCTCGATGTGAAATATTTATTTAAAAGGATGTTTTCACACTAGAATATTTCATAGTCCCTGGACTGGTACCTGAAGCGTAAGACTGATCATCTTACCTTCATGTAACAAAAATACGCTGCGATTGGTGTACCAACGCAGCGCCCTATGCACCATTAGGTGCGGAAAGAAAACGATGATGATGATGAACATAACTTTTGATCGGTAATACTGTCTCTTGTTAAACTAATAATACTTTTTTTTTACAAATCAATGTTCTCTGTAACAATTTTCAAATGAGCAATGAAACGCTTTACGCTTTGCAAACAACGCCTGAAAATATACTTAAAAAATCAGTTTTCGATAAGGAAATATCACATACTACGAATACCGATAAATAGAAATGGATTTAGAATAATTAATTGTATTTTTAATATCTTATTAAAAAAAATTATTTCATTTATAACTTTAAAAGGAAATTTAAAACAATGTGTCACTAGAAAAACGCGACGTATTTGGCATTGATAGGTGTGACGTCAAGATTTTTGACGATGTTCTAAAAAAAATTGAACGATCCTGACCGGTTCCTGAACCATGTTCAAAATAAACACGGCGGCCTCCGTGGTGTAGTGGTCAAGACGCTTGACTCACGAACGGATGGTTCCGGGTTCGATTCCCGGTGAGAACACAAAAATTAAAATGTGATTTTTCTCAAGCCTGGGTGTTCTGTGATGTAATTCACCACTGTAATTGGGTCTCCTGGCCTGTTGTGGTGCAAAAAAATAATAAATAAAAAAAAAATAAAATAAAAAAATAATAATAAATAAATAATAAATAAACATAAATCGTGGCGTATTAGGAGCGTGGCCAATGCAATTACGTTTTTGATGGAATTAAATTTTTTTTTTATGCTACCAATAACTAATAAAACAATTTTATTTTTTGCTCTACACTATTTCATGGACCCCTACGTCAAAAATGTAAAATAAAAAAACGTGATATCTTTCTATTCGCAAAACGTATAGGGTTCTTTGTGAATTCATGAATTTCCTGCAAGTTTGGCAACAACGTTTTTTCCAGAAATGGTCCGGTTAATAAATTTGCCTCCACGATTCTGTGATTTGACGCCATTGGATTATTTAATTTTGAACAACGTTAAGCCCATGGTCTATTGAAACAAATCAACAACAGTTTAAGCATTAAAATTCATGTGGTTGACTGAGCTATTTACTTACAAACGCCCATAGGGCGTTTACATGTATAAGAACATTTTTTTTGCCCATGAATGTCTTAACATTGCTTACAATTAATCCAAAGCTTACTTCTTCTACTCCTTGATTATGCAGATGTTATCATGTACTTTATAAGTTGAAACGATTGCAGAATTTTTGTATACGTTATACGTTGTCTTCGGAAATTCGATCACATAACCTAATATCGCACGCAACTACACTGGTTAAGTATCAGACATAGAAGAAACATTCACATTCTATCACTTTTTTACAAAATTTCAAGTAATACTTTATTATTAATGATGTTTTATAGTTAAAATTTTCTAAAATACCTGCGATATGTTCATATACCACATATTTTCTCAAATTGAACGGTTTCAGTTGGTAGGAAGAAATTACCTTAAGGCAATATGCCCACTGTTTCGGATTCATTTTCTTTTATTCAAGTGTCAAGCCATTCCTTCCTTTGATTCCGGTGGTCCTTGTTTTGAATCCCAATGTACCTACTTCTCCCTGACGGCGAGTCAAGAAAGCAACGCGTGACAACACAACAAATAACCGTACCGCGAACAACAACGAAAACCGTACCGCGAGCGTGACAGTGATTTCGAATCACCAACATACAAAAGCGTGCAAAGTGACCAGTGCAAACGATAACGGTGTCTTTCTGGACCAGTGCCAAAGGGAGGAAACCGTAAGTCCTTACTCCTTTCATTAATTCCAGGATTGACACTGAAAACCATAAAGTCAATTAGTTACCTAAAATCAAACATTCCCTGTTTTCTTCGATCACGCGTATCGCGAAAGGGCAGGCCTTGTTTTACAGTCCCGAGGTCGAAGGTATCGAGCATCCAACACCCACCCTTATGCATGTGTATGTACACTGTGCCTGTTTGTTTTTTATGTTCCGAATAATTACCTTAGACAGCGTCAGCATAGACTGTTTCACATTTCAATATACATGACTAACCTGCCAATGGTTATGCCTGTTGGAAGGCTACGTCTATGTTGAACAATATTACTTTGGACATTGACATTTTTCACGTCTCTGAGGGAGTTTTTCATTACAAGATTCTCTTACTTTTTTAACAAATTATTCTCTGGATATTATGTATACTTTTGTGTTATTTTTATATTTACCTAATTTTACCTAATTATTTTAATTATCTTTATATGCATGAATTAAGATATTCCATTTTGTAATGTACCTATATTTAAATAAATAAAATTGAAATTGAAATAAAGTGTTTAAATAATTAAATGATATTTTATTATAAGCATCAGCTTTGTGGTCAACCATTTTCCTAAATATTGTTAAATATTTGCATAAAACCACTTACATACTTTTCTATGTCTCTGTTTTTAACTATTTCTCCCACAACATGAAATATTTTCATAACCTAATCAGTGCATGTAAGGGTTGCCTGTTGGCAGGTTGGTTTTATACTTTTTTGCAACAACTATGGTGAAGGTGTATAGTGGGTTCTGCATGTTGGTTTAACTGGCGTCATGTTAAATAAATAAAACATCATGGTCTACACAAATAATAAATATACAAAAATAAAAAGGATAACTATAGTAAAAACAAAATAATTTAAATATACACAGAACTTAATCATCAACCACGATGTACAAAATAAGTCATAAAGTCAAACCGACAGAATTCTGTATCGAGTGCCGCGCAGTGTAGCGCAGCTATAGTATGGTTTGTAACATCTCAAAGAGTGCAAATAATATTTCTTGTTGTCGCGACAAGCCGGGCAGTTCCACGCACTGCCGCTCAAGTGCGGTTCGACCTTAAATCATCATTGTATTGATTTGCAAGCCGCTGCGTGTGGGTAACTGGTGAATTTAATATAATCCAAATAAACCATAATGCCGTTTTCCCTTCAGGAATAGGCAGAGGATAGAACGAGATATCACCCTGTATTTGCATACAGACCTCGTTTCCCCTTCATTCATACATCTTCTCAAGCACGCACGCTGATTGTTCCGACATTTGACCCGTCCATCTTTAAGTAATTTTTGAATTCGTCTTTCTCGGTCTTCCTCGTTTGCTGCATCCATCAACATTAGCATCGTAAATATTTTGAACCTTGCTTTCGCTGTCCATTCACTCTACATATCCAAACCAACGCAGCACCCCTTTCTTGATTTTGCCAAAAATGCTAGTTTCAGCCTAATATAACGCACGGATCTCGATATTAGTGCACCTATCATACATCATTTTACCACTAGTTTGCCTAAGAGATCGCATTTCGGCAGCATTCGACATATCTAGTTTTTTTTTGTAATTTATATTTATGTTTTAATTTATATTATTATTTGTATTGATTTTAATTTTTTAGCATCATCCAAAGAAAACAAACAAAGGGAAAAAAGATCCAGCCTAAACACAGGGAATTCCTAGCTAGTTGGAACCTAAAACCAAGAATCTCTGTACACAGTCAAAACTGCGGAAATAATTCATTAAGAAATTAATGTTTTGATTGAAACATAAATCTAGTTGGTCTATGTGGGACACGAAAGTATGTAAAACTTAACAGTTTAAAGCAATTCACGTCATGTTAGATTATTATTTTAATTTGTATGTATTATTTGTTGGGTGAATACAAAAGTATTCGACCTTACTCTTGTCCGGCTGAATGAAAAAAAATAATCCTGTTTATGTGTCCGATGAACATTTTTACGATGCGCTCAGCACATTATTTGCTGGCGTAAGGCAGTGACCCGTGGCTAATTCAAACCCCACCCTTGGAACCCATCCCCACCCCCCCAAGGACCTCATACATAATCCACCCCGGATATGTGACGTCAGCACTCGAGACACGTGGATTCTGGTGATGAAATGTCAGAATTTCATTATTTCCATGCATAAATGCTCCAAACCATTTTTGATACTTTTTTGTGCTTTTCATATAAAAATACTGTGGAATTGTTAGTAACATCATTATAATTATCTTTTTACACCTGATGATGCATAAGGCACTGAATTGATACATTAATCGTAGCAATTGTATGAAAGAACTGAAAGGCTTAAGAATGGGAGCAAAAATGGGTGATTTAACTGTCAATTGTCTTTGTTAGGTTTATACAATTATCAACATCATTTTAAACCTTTTTCTTTCTTTTCTGTATTTAAAAAAAATGTATCTTGTTAGTGTAACTCTTTTTTTTTTAATGTAGCATATTCATTATTTGATTATATTATAAGAGTCTATATTCAATAAAATATCCATGTTATTACAATATTCATACATTAAAAGAATAAAAAACATAAAGAATCAAAACACATTTGTCCTGATATACTGTTTAATAATAAATAAATAATAAAACTTTGTTTTTTACCACTTATAATTCATTAGTTAAATATCCCTTGAGAAGGACGCTCGTTTAGCTTTGAAACCGGTAGGTAAAAAATAAAATAGTGGTTAAAAACAAAGTCGTTATATTTATTTTATTAAAGTGAATAACCACAAAATTAGTGCTTCAAATTTAAAATAATAGTTTGTCATCGGGTGCTCAGAAATCAGTTTTTATCAAGATTCAAATAAAAGAGTACAAACATTAGATTGTACACACATAAAATAGTGAACATATATATTTTTTTTTGTTTTTGATGCTTTGATAAAATAATAAATAGTTTTAAGAAGAAAGAATGAAGAAACTCAACAAAAATAATAAAAAGGTATATTATATTTGAGGTTACTGGTGAAAAACGAATTCCCATGGATGCGGGACGAGAAATTGCGGGGGGCGAAGCTCTAGGGCTTCTACGATATTATTTAGCGGAGTGAACTGTATTTTAATTTTAATGAAATAAGTGAATATCCTCGATATGCGGTATACAGTATCAATCGGTCGCAACCCCAACGAATGAGATGGATTAGGAATGGATGCCACTAACCTGGTTCGTTCTTGATATAATTACTGTGGTTTGACTGGTCAATTGTAAACGGATCCAACACTAGGACAGGCCCCATGCAGCTGAACACTTGTGGTTGGTGGAAACAAAGTCTATGATGCGGCACACGTTCAACAAAATAAACGCCCGATTCACTACACGAGGTCTTAATGTGGCAAATAATCAAAGGATACTGAGGTGGGAAGTGAACAAATGCTGTAGGTACTAAAAAAGGATTTTGAGTTGTGACAATAAACATTGTTAACAATGCATACCCACATAATTCGCAACCAGTTTCCGAAACAGAGAGGGAAAACATTTTTTAAAATGAAAATTGGAAATCTAAAATGTTAGAATGTAAAATATTTTCCTTATCTGTAACTATAAATTTCAATATTGACATCTCCCTAGAGAGGAGAATTCAGCCTTGTCTACTTACGTTTGGGCATAGTCAAAATATTTTTATTGCAACGTATTTTATAAAATTCTAATATGTACATGTATGTGTGTATATGTACATAGGTGTTTGTATGTTTATAACTGCATTGTAAGTGTCCCGACTCAACATGGATTTTCCGGCGAGTCGCGGCAAGTTTAAATCCGTGAGTCGTACCTGATTGTGTTACTATAAACTGCGTCCGTGTTCTCGATAAATGTACATATTGTACATACAATGTTATTAAAAATTAAAAATAACTTAATTCTATGGGCGTTAAAAATGTTTTAAAACAATGTTGTTTGTGCCTTATTTCTGCCTTAAACATTTGAAGCATTTTGTTTCTTATAAAATGTAAAATTATAGTTAAAGTATCTTGTTGCTTACAATGCGATGATTGTAAGTTAAATGTTTGTATTCTCTGTTGTTAAACCTGAGCAAAATCATCCATGTAGCAGTAATTCTAAAGTCAGTTTAAATTACTAATTTCCTCTTGCTTTTCTCCACTTTACTGTTTGCTCAGGGATACATGTAATCAGGGGTGGAACAAAACTGTTTAGAAATTTAAAGAATTAAATATATTAACATGATATTTTCCATGCAACGCTCATTTGATAATAATCGAAGAGGCTACAAAGTTTAATTTCTGTTATTTTTAGAAAATTTTTAACTACTTGAAAACAATTTTTTTTAAATAAAATTCTGGCCTGGGAGGGACAAATGTATATTTACAAATACAATAAACAAAATAACAAAATGCAATGAACGTAATAAAAAAAGCAAATTAAGACTGAATGGAAGAAACATGCCAAGTCAGTTTGCTTACGAATTTGTGTATGTATGCTAATTTGTGTTTTTTTTTACTATACGAACTTTTATGTCATCCAAAAAACTTTTTTAACATTATCAGTCGTCAATAAAGAGGTCAAAAAGTTATGGATCAGGCGAAAGAAACACGATTAGTAAAACAAATAATTAAAATCATGCAATGGCCGCCATAAAACTTTTTAAGATGACAGATTCGCATAAGAATCCATTCAATTTCTGGGTCAAGTTAGACTAATTTTCTGATACAAAATTTACACATTTTGACACAACATTGATGACTTGCTCACAAACCACAAATATTTTGGTATTAAAAAAATTGGACATTGATATTTTGTTGCTTTTAAGGAAAAGCAGTAGACTATCAAGCATGCTTGAATAAGGTATTTTACACGATGCATAAGAACACGTTTTTTATCGGTACTTATATCAAAAATACCTTAAGCTACACGACGTCCGCCCGGCTCCGACGTTTATCTCCGAATAAATTTTAAGAGGCTTAGTTTGCACTCGATAGAAAATAATGTACAAATTTACGTAAAAATCGCCCACGGAAAAATACATGAAAATAAAAACGCAGTTGGTTAGACGGCTAATTGTGAAACTGGAGTGGCAAGTTCGCTTGCTGCTAGTTGCTAGAAAAAAACTAAGAAATATTTTTTCTCGGTTGGTCTGGGTGTTGTGATGTATTTTTCTTAACATCCTTCGTATCTTTTATCTCTAGTCTCCTGACAAGCCTTTTAAATAGAGACTTAGCGGGTTATACCTTTAATAAAAGTAACAAAAAAAAATATTTTAAAAAGTAAATGACTGAATTAATACACCTATTTTGATATTATAAGCTTTAATATCAAGGAAAAACAATGAGTTAATATGCTTTTAATACTTTGAATTATGCCTAGAACCAGAGTGTTTTTTGCGTTTTCAACCATATCGAGGTATAATTATTATCTATGTTTTCGTATTACATGTAGAAATAATAGTTTGTTAATATTGTAAATATAACAAATTTTCAAGGGCACTTATTCTTTTAATTTACTGTTTTTTGATGCATTGCCATTTTATATTTTATAATTTTTTGCCCACAGTAGAGGTTGTTTGCCCATTTCATGCCTTTAATCTTGTCTTGAATTTTCGTCGTACCACGTCACTATTTTTTTTAAATCGTCTACGTTTTCCTAGTTATCATTTTGGAGTCACATCGCTCCACCACTGCCTTCCATTCATCTTTCATCCCTCACAAGTAAACTGGGGTGACTTGTGCAAGTCACCTTCGGAGGTCGATACTTTGATTATTTTGATGTTATCATCATCCGAGACCACAGGACCCCTCAGGGGCAGGGCGGGGGAGGATAGGGATGGGGGTATGCTTCATCCCCTTTCGGATTATCATCGTTGATTTTCAAAATGCAAACACACACTTGTTTGCGAGGTGAAATTTAATCAATGAGATGCGCTACTATGTAAAATGGTTGAAATTGATACGTGGGGGGGTTAAATTTCTGTTTTAATTCTGATTAAACGTATGCGTAATGGAACTCAATACGAATATTGATTTTTTAGCTTGATTCAATTTATTTTTAGCAGTTCTAAAGCAATAGGGTTGTTGATGGTTGGAATAAGCTGCTGCAGGAACTAGTTTCAACGTGTAGTCTCAATAACTTTTCCGAAACAATATTTTTATATGGAAGGCAGTTTAATACAGAAATATTCCGATCAGATTCTAAAACACTCAGGTCTTGATTTAACAATGAAAGAAAGTTCTATTATATAAATATAAACTTCACATATTTAATAAATAAATTAAAACCGAAAATATTTTCTTGCGTACATTCTTATTAAATATAATATAATATGGGAGCAAAGTATGGACTTTAAAAAACAGGGATGAAAGTAAGCTGAATGCTGTCGAAATGCGGTTTCTCAGGTGAATGTGTGGTAAAACTGAATGTGCTTTATGATATATATATATGTGCCGCATGTAATGTATATGTTTGTGTTTGTGTATGTTTTATATGTGCGTTCATGTGTGTGCGTGGATAGCTCGGAGTGTACATTCGGTATTTTCATTTATTTAAATTTATTACCTCCATGGAAAACGCAAATGTCAACAATTATTCTTTTCTCACTTGAAATTCTTATTTATTTATTTTTTTTTGTCACATTTAATGTTTATATCTTTTGCATTATTTATGAAAACTTAATTGGTCTTTTTATGTTGAAAAATTGTTGTTTTTAATACTTATTATGTATGACTGTATGTTTTCTGAATAAAATTTTTTTAAAAAATAAAAACTACGTACGATAGATGCACAAATGTTGAGATCCGTACATTATGTAAGGCTAAGACAAGCATTATCGACAAAATCAAGAAAGGAGCTCTGCACTGGTTTGGGCATGCAGAATGAATGGACAGCGAAAGAACAGCCAAAAATTTTTACAATGCGAATGCTGATGGATGCAGAAATAAAGGAAGACCGAGAAGGACATGGCATGACCAAATCCAACAAAGACTTGAAGATGGACATGTAAAAAGTCGGAATAATCAGCGCGCGGGCATGAGAAGATGTATGAATGTAAAGAAAGCGAGATCTGTATGCAAAGATAGAATGTTGTGGCGTTCTATCCTCTCTGCCTACCCTTACGGGGAAACGGCGTGATGATTTGTTTGTTTCTTTTGTTTGTTTGTTTGTAATATATATATAAGCATGACATGTTATATTATATTATGATGTATTAACTTAATATGTATGCATACATATTAATGTATATATGTATGTATGTCCGTATATGTTTTTTAATGCATTGCAAGTGTCCTGACTCAATACGAATTTTCTAGCGAGTTGGGGCAAGCTAAAAGGAATGTGTCTATCCTGGTTGTGTCACCGTAAGCTGTGTCTCTCTACTAAATAAATATGTGCATAATGTTGTTTTTTAAAAAAACATATATGTGCTGTTCAAACATCACTCGTAATCACGTATATTTTTTTCTAAAATAATAAAACTCAGCTGTTTGAAATACAACCCCAAACAGTAATACAAGTAGGAGTCATCACTTTATTCGTACGGATATTGATATGACTTGCTGTTTCATCCCTTCAACCACCCTTACTAAAAATATTTTTCGCTTTTCACTAAAAGCGGTTTGATACTATCTCGAGCAAGCTATATTCCTACTCACATCCTTACAACATAAACAATGATAAAAAATGTTTGTTTATGAGAAAATAAAATACAATAAATATACAAGTATATTAAAAATGAAATTTAAGGAAAACCCTGCAAAAAAACGACTAGATAATGTATTAAGGACTATTGAAAAATGACAACGTTTTATACTTTTATAATTAAAAATACCTATTTTACTTGTAGCTACTATTAATTCAGTATAAGTCCCTCCCCAATCACAAGAGGTTGTCTGTTTTTTGGAGAGGAACCGCATTAAAAAAAAAAAAAACGGAATATTACACTTATATATCGCAGCTTTAGAACGAAAACGACTAAAAAAGCTTAAAATGAGTTAAGATCATAAAACGGCTTCAATGAACATTATCCATCTTTTAGCATTTTAAAAAACGCAACATAGGGCAAAACCATGACATCAGTCTGTTTATTACTCAAATAATTTAGGTTCCGTGTCAGTACGGAAGCGACACTATTAGTGTTGTGTTTATATTGCTGTGTGAAGGACGCAACGCAGACAAACATATTGTGACTGAAAGCCGGTTGAGTCGATTTTATTCCGATACAAATGGAATGTTTACTTTATTTTTTCAAATATTAAAACGACAAATTTAGCTTTGTGATTGTTTCGTTCCGACTTACCAATAATTTTAGTAACTTATTTAAGTTCACCTTACCGTCAATGTAACAAAAACAAGCTATTTCAATTCTGGATGCGGATAGGAAGAAGATGATGTTTATTTAAGTAGGTTATCTGATGACTATGGTTGGTATCGAATAGAGTACTCCATTTACATTTCGATTCCAGTTTACGTGAATCTCTTTTGTTACATGTAAAGTAAGGTGATCAGCCTTACGCTATGAGTCCAGGAAATATGAAATATTGCAGTGTAGAACATTATTTCATGTCCATTATGTCAAGAATCGAACCTTAAGCAATACGACCTCAATATCTGCACAGTACTTATTTTTTTGTGCTTTTGTCACTATTTTTCTTTTACCGTTTATATATAAATGTATATATATGTATCCGTATGTATGGATTTATGGGTGTTTGTGTATTTAAATGGATTTTTGCGATATTTATATCTTAAATAAAATAATAATTATTCATTATTGTATCCATCACTATTTCTAGCAGGGATGCTAGAATACAACACCCTCGAATCGTCTAATTTTTCTTGGGAAACATTTCTATAAGCTGATTTCTGGAAGTACATATGATCCAAATATAAACTCAAGGAGATCAGATTGTATGTTCCCAATAATTATACTAGAGCAAGATCTCATGCATCGTTTTACACACACAAAGCCGTACAAATGCAAGTCAAAATTCACCCATTAATAGGAATTCGCTTGCTGAATATGGCTTTTGCGGATAATATGGATCTATGTTTTTGTACACATCGACAGTTTAGCAGTTATTTGCTTTCCAATCGTTAACTTTTGTTTACAGTCTGCATTACATAATTGGTTAAACAGCCCATAAAGTAATGCCGACTCCATTTTTTTTTTTTTTTTTAATTAATAAATTTCATAAAAAGTACATGTTTAAAAAAAAAAACTCCATCTATATCTACTTTTACACATCAAGTAAATGTTATCACTGTAATTCTTCAAAAAAGAGACAAACTCTTCTGCTTGGAGAGTGACTTACACTGTTGTAGTTGTTTAAATAATTGTTTAATTTGTCAAATAAATAAATATAATTTAAAAACTAACTGTTATAACGAGGAGCGTAGCATACATTAATTGTGTAAATTAATGTCTCGACACAGGTTATGCTCATTTAAAGTACATTCCTCCCCATACCCGAAACCGTTTTGAAAAGCGTGGGTCTTCCTAATGGCTTCACTCATGCATAAAAGCAATGTTTTTTTGTCGATAAACGAGCTAAAATTTTCATTTTTATGTATCGTTTTTAAATTTGACTCTGCTGCTTTCACTGTAAGTTTCCCAAAATGTGTTAAGGATTTTTTTCGGATATGCCATTCATCCCAATGACATGTTTTATCCTAATATTGCAAATATCAAAATGGTAGAAAAAACTGTATTTACTTGTATCGCAATAGCCCATGTCCATTAAATTTATTTAATACTAATACATTATATAATTAGGTAATTAGATAGCAGAAGGAACAATCTGTAATTTTTTTCGGTTTTTTAGTTGTCAAAACTTTTAGTAAATATTTCAGTAAAGACACGTAGAAAATAAATTTTTAAAGAGGCATTTAAATAAATTTAAAATGGTTTTTAGTTATTGAAAAAAAAACACATTTTTTTATGCATTAAAGTCTAAAAATTTAGTCTGATTTCAGCTCCCCTGATCATTTCCGAAAATTACAGATGGTCCCTTCTGCCATCCGACTACCGATTTGAACTAAAGACTAAGGTGTATTCCTCACTGGGAAAATCAGTGCCGAGAAAGACATTTGAGGGTGTTAGAAGCAAACTTTGAAATCTCCATTTAAGGAGTTACTGATATATTTGCGAAAAACTTTAAAAAAAGAATTAGGAGATTTCTAATTATGCTTCACTAACTCAATGGAGAATGCTAAGTTTGCGGTGTTAAGTAGCATAATTTAAATATTTTTTTGAAGATTTAGAGATGGTTAGGAATTACGTTATTATTTAGGTAGGAAGGTTTTTATGTATAGTTTATTTTGGCATCAATAACTAATTTTCCATTTTTGGCGGAGATTTCTGTTTGCTTCTAATACACTCAAATATATGTGTACTTGTTCTTTGTACACATAGTATAATATGGTACATAAGTTGCACTAGATTGTCATTTTCCTCCTTCAGTGAAACTTATGTCTATAATGTTTGTTGACAAACTTCAACATAAAGCGTATTGTCTCCCTCCACCGTCCGGACTTAACGTTATGCTCTTCTGGAGGGGGTATTTCCTTCCCCTACCCTCTCCCACTCCCTTACCACTGCACTACCCCTACTTAATCTGTTAAGGAAGCGCCGTTTGTATATTATAGACATGTAGCACGAGAGTCTCCAACTTCTTACATATAATTTCCGACATATAATACGTATGTACTCTACCGGTATTGTAAACTTAAGTTATCTTGAAGTTATTTATTTGTTACGAACATTTTCAAGTTATTTGCAAGTTGAAACAATTTTAATTTTTAGTATGTCCAGGCGGATGAAAAATACAGTTCGGCATGAGAAATAGAACCAGAATCCTGGACAAGTGTTTTAGACTCGTTAGCTCGGTAAATATGCTGAAAAGAGTTTTGAGCAATCAGCCTCGTTGTGTAGTGGTTGGCACGTTCGCCCATCATGCTTGAAATTGAACGTTGTTACGCAGAAAGCAGCTAGAAAACAATCTTGAAAAAATGAGTTATTGATGTTATCGGGTGCAGTTAGGTCAATTCTACGTTCTGCTAAAAACGACTAAACCGCTTTCATAAAAAAACTGTATTAATCACCTTCTGAAAATGGTGTCGAACACAAAAACGGCATTTCTCAATTTGCATAAAACACACATAGAGATAAAAAAATCTTAAGGTACTTTGAAAATCATTCAAACTTGTCCAATAAATAATTTGATTCTTGTTTGTAATATTAAAAAAAAAAACAAATATACTCATTGTTTATCATTTGTTAATGTCAAAAACATTCCATTCGATTTGATTGTTCACTCTTTTTACAAAGGTGCTATTATATCATGTCAATCGAACTCGCGACTCGCGACTGGCGTCGCGAGTTCGATTCCTGCCAGTTGCAAGAAAAAAATCCAAAAAAGGTTATTTTCTCAGTCTGGGTGTTGTGGTGTATTTTTCATTACCACCTTCCATATCCCCTCCATTCCGCCTGCTGACGGCGGGTTATTTCTTTAAAAAGAAAAAAAATGGTTTGTTCCGTGCTGATCAAGGAACAGCACATTTTTATTTCGCAACCGGCGGATTAGAACATCGAATGCCACTTGTTCCAGTAACGATGGTACATCAATTAAGCCATTAAGTAAATTAAATATAAATATGGAGTCTATGTTTCCGGTAAAGGTGTTAAGTTCCGAACTTAATTTTATTTGTCATAAAATAGATCTCAATGTTTCAATTCTGTAAACTTTAGTTGTAATTACTCAATAGGGAACTTCACTCAATAGGGGATTCAATAAATGTTTTCTTACGCGCGGTAAAAATTAGAGCATTAAATGGTACTGTTTTTTTTTTATTTAACAAAAACCACTGTACTTCCATATATAAATGAGGATTGAGTTGCGGTTTAACAAAGTTCGAACATCGAACCTCTGATCCTTGAGTCCACGACACGAGACCACTACCCAGTCATCAATTTTTAAAATTATGTTATGCTTCATATCTGTCTTGTCAAAAATCGAATTCTCGACCTCGCATGCATCATATAATTATTTTTTATGATTTTTTATAGTAAAAAAAATCTTTGCGTTCTCATGATATACTGAATTATAGAAATTTTTGAGGGAATTTTAAACGAATTTTTACACACTAAATGCAGCACTAAGCCTCCGTCTTGTGTTCCATTCAACCCAAGTTCCGGAACCTAATTTTTAGTCAGTACAGTTGGTGTTTTTTACTCTACTACGCGTTTTGCACGGCAATGTTCACGCGGAAACACTTTTTTTTTTTAAATGTTCAATGAAACATCATCTCCATTTAATTATACGTCAGTGTTTTTAGCTAGTATTATGTATTTATTATATATACGGCCTAAGTCAATTAATTACAATAGTTATATGAAGAAAAATATAGGAGGTGTGTTCAGAAAATAACGGATTTTTTTTATTCGCGGTTTTTGAGGGTCCGACTCATCCGACTCGTCCGTCAATTACTTATTTTATGTTGGTATACATGCCTTTCAAGCATGCAAAAGTTTTTAGCTGTATTTATTGTTTGTTTTGTCAGTAGCAGCCGCTAAAGTTAGACGTGTTCGGCGTGCTCGGCGATTTTCGTCTTGGCGATACAAAATGGCTCCACTGGGACGATTGTGCCTTAGTTTCGACGTCATATCCATAAACTCATGTTTTGTCACCTGTTGTTACATGTTTCAGTGATTCTGCATCGTCGTTGACATAATTTAGTGACACATGAGCAAACTCCATTCACCGCTGTTTTTGTTTGAAATTCAAAAAATTTTAAACAAATTTTGCTGCCACGCGTTTCATACCCAAAACAATCGAATAAAATTCATGGCAAGGGCCAATCGATATGCCAACATCATCGACGACTTCTTCGATTGTAATTCGGCGATCGTTTATAATCATTTCATCCACTTTTTCCACGTTTTCATCAATTGTTGATGTGCTGGAGCGTCCGGGCCGTTCGTCATCTTCAACGTCTTCACGCCCATCTTAGAAACGCTTATACCACTCGAAAACTCTTGTTTTGCTCATAGTAGAGTCACCGTAGGCCCTTGAAAACATTTCACATACTTTGTTACACTTTATTTATTTTTACACAAAATTTCATACAAATTCTTTGATCCATTTTTTGTCAAAAAACGAAAATCGCCGAGCTCATAAAAACACGTTTCACCTCAGCGGCTGCCACAGACAAAGTAAATAATTAATACAGCTGAAAAATTTAGCATACTTTAGGAGCACGTATACCAACATAACAAAAAAAATACGATCGGACTCCCCAAACCCGGAAAATAACGAAAATTAAAATTCCTGTTATTTTCTGAACACGCCTCGTGTACAAGAAAATGAACAAAAAGAACATAAAAATATGTTGCAAAGACAAACAAGGGCCATAAAATAATGGAATACAATATATTGATATACGTGATAAACATATAAGTCTTCTATCTAAATGATTAAGAGATTGCTCTGTTTCAAAATAGGAATAATTACCCCTTCGCAATCCGAGCAACCATGTCACTTTTCTTAGAAAACGGTGTTGACAGACTCGATAATATTGTCAATAAGAGTCCTATAGAATGGAGACCAAATTGAAGATGCATATTCTAGATGGGGTCTAACTATTGAGCAGTCAAAAGTTTTGATGTATGTGTATGTGATGAATATTATGTAATTTTTAATACTTTTTTGTGTCTAAGTTTCGCTCAACAAAGTTTGGCAGTAGGTCCTTGGAAAATAATAAATTGGCCATTCCGAATATAATAAACTGCCTGATGAGCTAAGACACGAAAAACTGAATAAAAAATCCAGAAGTGTCGCAATTAAAAAATATTTCTTAAATCTTTTTGCTATTGATAATTATTTATGTAGTTTATATAAGATGGTGTTTTATGTTTCTTTTACAATAATGTTTTCTTTTTATTTCGGATGTATTAATTTGTATGATATTATGTCAATACATATGAAAATCAAAAAAATCAAAAAAATGTTTTTTCTTATGTACGGTCCCAAATGAGTTTCCAATAACTCCTGGGGGTATAATATGTAATTTTTGTATTATATGTTTTATTAATAATATAAAATGAAAAAATAAAAAATACTCACAGTAGCTTAGAATTTTAAAAAAAAAATTTCCATAAATGTTTTTTTTTTTTAAACAGGTTTTAAAATTTACTTTCGTAAATAATATTATAGTTTAAAATATCAATACATCTGTCAATAAATGTTTCAATATGCATGTAACTAAATTAGTTTTTTCAAAAAACTTCTTGAGAATATTACATGAAATTATGTATAATATGTTGTCTAAATAATAAAAATGCAAATAAATTTTAGTTTGGATGACATAGCTTGCACCAACAAAACTTGTACTTAATCTAATAAGATTCGTGAAAGTTATCCAACAATATTCTCAGGAAGACTACATCTTATATATAATATGACAGAGTATGAAGGAGAAGTTTGAAACGGTATTTAATTATGTTATCAGTTTATGTTGAGATAGTTTAGCAGTTAGCTCTTCACGATGTCAAACTTCCTGAGAAATTCCGGATCAAAATACCAACACCGCTATCTTCTCTTTGTTAACTACGGGTGCCTCTTCTTACGTCTTCCTGGTCTTTCACATTACGTGTTCCGAAGGGTCTTGTAGTCGTACCCATTTTAACTGCCATTATTTCACTATTTTACAATATCCTTTTGTGAATTATAAAAATGATGTTTAATCACATTTCAACAGTAATTTCTTCTTTGTTTAAATAAAACAAAAAAAAACGTGATGTAATTTAATTAGATTATTAATTTTAACAATGTTTAAGTATGTCCAAATTTAAAAAAAAAAAATATTCATAAATTTCATAAAAAGTACATGTTTTTGTAAGAATCTAAACATATCTACTTTGATACATCTAGTAAATGTTATCACTGTAACTCACCAAAAAAAGAGACTAACTTTTGTGCTTGGAGAGTGACTTACACTGTTTTAGTAGTTTATTTATAAGAGTTTATATAATTTTAAATACGAGTACATGAAAAGAAAAAGAAAAACATAGGATATATAAAGAAAAAACAATAATACATTCATACTAGTTAAAATTTAATGTTGTTTTTACACGAGTTCAAAAAATTTCTTTAGATTAACTTTAAATTTATTTATTGATATATTATTTTTAATAGTTTTTAGTTCATTGGGACGATTATTATAATTTTTTACACCTTTGAAAAGCTATTTTGACCATGACTTGTATGGAATTTAGGAATTTTAATATTATGTTGGTATCTGAGTGACTTATTCATTTCAAATACTTTTATTTTTTCTTTTTTATATATTTGTTATAAATTATAAATGCTTGCAGACTGGATGGACTTCCTCCCTAGGGAGTTATTCATATATAAATTTATTTGAACAGAGAGGGAAAACATTTTTGAGAAGGGAATATGGAAGTCTAGGCATTTACAGGGCTTATGTCATTGGCTTATGCCATGTCATTGGCTGGTTTAAGTGGCCACTTTACACACTACCTGGTAAAAAGAGAAGTAAAAAAATGAAAATTGTTTTCAGGCGTTGCCTAGTAGGTGATTTAGTTCAGCCGGATGAATCTCACCCACGTAATAAAGGTTTCAGCTCTTTTACTTCACAAAAGTCAACAGATGGAAGAGTTGAGGAAATTTGGATGTTCAAACATGAGCAGAATAGTTAATGTTACACGGTGTGTAAATTGGGTACTTAAACCAGCCATTGACAGGTCATAAGCCCTGTAAATGCCTAGACTTCCACATTCCCTTCTCAAAAATGTTTTCCCTCTCTGTTGAAATAAATTTAAATATTAATTTCAATGCGTGTTTTCATTGAGGCATATATCTATTTTCAACTAGATAAATCTACAAAGCTCTCATGATGTTTAAAAACAAGCCACCGGAAAAAAAATTACATTCCTTACTAGTATCTAGGTATTTTTATTTTTAACTGGACAAGTTTTGTATTTAACGAAAGAGACTAAATAATTTTACATAAAAATTATAAAGTAAGTAACATAGATACATTTTTATAATTATTTCAATACGATAGGTATGATACTTTACTTCTTTTACAGTTAAGTTGATACAGTAAAACAACAGTCTCTTAAAAATACTTTATAGTTTAAAATAGGTAAAAAAAATTATAAAAAATAAGAGGCAAAAATTTTACTTTAGGTTTGAGAGTTGAATAGAATTAGGTATACATTTTTTCTGCCTTAATTAGCAATAATTTTACAGATTTTTTAAATTTTGTTTAATTTAAACCTTTTATTTTACGTCACAATCAGAACACGGAATATATTTTGTGTTTTCATAACATGCTTTTCCAATATGAGATAGTCCCAAAGTAAAACACAGCTTTTATTCCAGCTATACATAATAAAAACATGCGATGTTTGCCCTGCGTGTAGGGTGCCACGTGAGGGGACCCCCTGAGAGAATTGATTAATAATATTTCCCGCCTGATTTCTCCGGACGACTTTTCGCGCCGATTTTCTCCGTGTTGGCTGCCTGGTCTATCCGAACCCGCCAAGCTCGGAACAAATGGCGCGGACGTCAAATGGACGGATTTATTGATATGTGTGTGATGAATCCAGAGGATGGATTAGAACTTAGTTTCGCTTCAATAAACACGGAAAATAATATTTTCTTCGGAGAAATAGATCGATGCTTGGTATTATAACGTCGAAATGTCGGGATTTACGACTGCACACATTTGAAACCGTGAATCATGACAAATTTGGAATACGAAGCACCGGCATTGTCTACAATATTTTTGTACAGTACTCTTAACCTAACAATTTAAATTACATATCGTCGCGTCTCCGTTTTTAACCTTTGACAAACTGTGTGAAAAAACTAGCTCGAGTCACTGTGTGGAAACCTTGTGTTACCTTAGGTTAAACTTAGATAACCTGAGGTAAGAAAATTATCGTCTGATAATCACTGTCTCTTTTCATTTTATTATAATTATTTTTTTATTTATTCATTCAAAATTACGCACGTTTACATATTCACGAACTATAATTATTATTATTTATTTTGAATCTTAAAATAGGGCACACATAAACATATTCTTATGTGTGCTCTAATAAAAACAATGTAAAGGTATATATTTAATGAGTTATTTAACACATATCTCTTAAGCCATAATAATAAAAAATAAACATATATAGTAAAATTAATTATATTATTATAACATGTGATGCAATAGAATATCAATCTAGGAAAACAAATTGTAAATAATAAATAGTAAAATTGCAAGAAGATAAAATAATAACAACAATCAGAAATAAATATTAAAATACAAAAATTTAGTTACAAACATAATCAAATAAACGTGATAATAGTATAATTTAAATCAATATAAAATAATACAAAAACATTATTGAAATGATAATTGATTGAGAAATGGTTTCCATAAACTGAATATATACTATATATAATATATGTGTTTTGCTTAGTGATCTTATTAGATTACATGTCTTTCTCTTAAATAAATGTTTTATATAAAACATGATCAAATTTAACCAACAATGTCATACATATGAAACTAAGGATCAAAAAAATATAAGATTACCAATGAGGAGAAAAACAGAATCTCAAAACTCATTGTACGAGGGATAGAAGCTGTACAATGAGTTACGTGAAGAAACAAAATAAATAAAAAGGATTTAAATATTGAAAATTAGTTTGAAAAAATATGATCATAAGAAATTTAAAAAAAAAAATCATTAAAAGTTTAAATTAGTTCTTAAGTTGTTATGAAGTCACTTAATAAATATATTTGTATTAGGGTACTCGATATTTTGTCATTTTTAGAAAATGGTGAAGGACCAAATATTTGATATAAAAAATTGTGATATTGTGGTAATTTTCCTTATGTTTTTTTATGTCAGGTTAACTGAAAAAATAAGATAAAATCAATTAATTAATTAAGTGTAATTTGCAACGCCGCGCCGGTTACGTCACAAGAACGCGCGGTTCAAACGTTAATTTAGAAATCCGAAATATGTAGTTATATAATTCTACTATTCGTAAATGGAATGCCCTACCTAGCGTATCCCACAAGAAATATGGTGGTGATAGTGAATAATCTTTGCTTCGATTTTTTAAGGCAGGAACTCAAATGCAATGTTGTATTTTAAAAAAAAATAAGGTAGTACAAATAGCAAACGATTTTTTCTTAAAACCTCGAATTAATTATTAAATGTGAAAACCTACACAGCTTTGTCCTTTTTTTTATATACTTTTTTTAACGTTTTGTGTGGAACATACATTCCGTGAAAATTATATATTATATTTGAAATTAATGCAAAATGTACACTTTACTTTACATGAGCATAAAGACATCTTTTTGCCAAAAAAAAATCGAATGAATTGAATATGAGGTAATGTTGTATAAGGAATTTCAAACCATTTGGTATAAAGCAAAAAACAGTAAAAAATATTTCAGTACAAAAAACCATATAATGTTTTAAAAGTTTTTTAAGCAATAACACAGCAATTCACGATTTTCTCTGTATCTAATTCCTGGAAAGCAATCGCCTTTTCAGAAAATTCCTTTTCTGAATCTTTTAGTTTTCTCTCCAAGGGGTAATATTCCAAACGCTCTCCCGGCCGTAGAAAACACTTTTATCTTGCGTATTTAATTACAAAATTCAGAATAGCACCGCAGGTTACGGATTCAAATACGCAATTTTTACATGCATTTCAGTTCAGTATCCAGCAAAAACATAGTGTAAATATGACACATACGGCATTTATGCGTAGAAACAATTAACATTCTGTATTTTCACATATGGCGGCCTCCGTGGTGTAACAGTTAAGACGCTTGACTCACGCGCGGAAGGTTCCGGGTTCGATTCCTGATGAGGAGACAACATTGGAATGAATTTTTTATCAAGTCTCGATGTTCAGTGCTGCAATTCACCACTTATATTGGGCTTTCTGGTCTGTTTTGGTGTAAAAAAATATTTTTCCTTATTATTTATTTACAGTTTTTAAATTTGGTAAATACTTAAATGTGTAATATCACAAAATATGACTTTTGCAAAAAGCTGCCTTTTTGCTAATAAGGGGAGATTACTATGAGTACTCTTGGGGATAAAAGTGGGAAAAAGAGAAATAAATAGTACATAATGATAATTAATAGTATTGTAGCAATAATGCAGTATCTGAATACAAACGTTTTATGACGTCATGTGTCGCCACCTATGCCGTTTGAATGGCGTATTATCTTCGCGGGCACTTTTTGTTTGTGTTAAGCCCACGCCTCATTCAATAAAACGGAGATTATGTAAATATTGAGCGAAATATGCAAATGAGCAGTAAATACAGATTCGACCCGCACACCCTGTACGCTGCAGGCAATCAATCATCCAGTCAGCTGAACTGTCCGCCACTGTCTCACGGCACTACTGTGCGGTTACAATGTCTCTCACCGACAAAAAGTTGGAAAAACATCTCAACAGAGATAAAAATATATTTTAAAGGAAAATATAGTAATATTTACATTACACCAGCCGCGGCTTTCCTTCATATCCACTGGGTCGATGATCCCCTAAATTTTGCTACTAATTTACTATTTAACAGGACCTTTATGTTACATGTATTTTATTGATGGATGATAATAAATTAAATTATTTATTTAACTTTTTGTGCATAATGTTATTTGTTCATTAGCGGGCTTATTGCCAAACGGCAATTTCTTCCAACCAACCAATAAAATAAAACTTTTATTTTTTAATTCAAGTTACAGAACATATTCAATAGAAATAATTAATATGTTAATTTAATTAGTACTTTTTATATTTTTTAAAAATATTTAGCGCTCCTTGTTTTATTTATTTATTTTTATATTTAATAAAACATATTATCCTCCCAGGCGTTCTTAAAAAAAACTCATTTGGGACCATACACAGTTTATACATCCGAAATAGTAAGAAAACATTACACAAGAAAAATAAAACAAAGTACTTTATTTTATTTTACTTAACTTTTTGCACATAATGTTATTTGAACATTGGCTGGCTTATTTCCAAATGGCAATTTATCCCAACCAACCAATAAAATAAAAGTTTAATTTTTATAATTCAAATTACAGAACATATTCAATAGAAAATAATGATTAAAAATCTAAAGATATATAAAAATGAAAATAAACATATTTGTTTATAAATTACCTTAAATCAAAACTATTACTCGATGGGAAAAAGGAAAAAAGAAAAAAAAGGGAAGGAGGAGAGATTAAGGAGGAGAAAGGAAATGTTTCTTCAGACGTGATTTAAACAGAGATAATGTAGTAACATCTTTGATGGTGGAAGGGAGATGATTCCACAGTCGAGCCGCATGGACACTATATGAGCTAGAGAAGAAAGAGGAATTTTAGATGGGTATTAAGAGAGTGCCTTGAGAATTAGAACGAAGAGGTCAACCATGAACTGATAAGCGTTGAAATTTTTCACGCAGGTATATAGGAGCGTTAGGACTATGAAGTACATTGAACAGAAGTGAGAGGGAGTGATAGTCTCTCCGCAGTCCAATTTTAAGCCATTTCAGTTGCAATTATCAATAAAGGTTTAAGTTCTTTTGCTATACGAATTCAACATATGAATGTTGCGCACTGTGTAAAATTGTTACTAAACCGAGCTAATGATAGGCCATAGGCGCAGTAAATATCTTAACTTACATGCACCCTCTTTAAAACCTTCTCCGTCTCTGTTGGAAGGTACATAAATTATTATTTAGATTTGTTCCGGAACACCCTCTATAATACGCTACCCGACTTATAAATTCTTCCTCAGAATCCAATAAGAATGATTTTAAACTAAAAAAATATTTTATAATATAAGAAATTAAACTGATTTGAGTCTGAATACTGAATACTTATTTTTTTTTTACAAATATAAAAACAACAATTTTGTGAGAATTGTTTCGCCCAGTTGGGGCATTTTCAAACAAATACCGATGTCACTAATTGAACGGACTAATGAGAGTGTTCAGTGCATCGGGAAATTGGATTGTAATTTTTTTTTCTTACGCGTGGTTAGACTATTTAATTGTACTGCCAAGTTTTTCTAAAAATGTATGAAAACATGAGTAAAAATGATTTTTATTTACCATTTAATTACTTTGAACGACGTCGCTAGTTCTCTGAAATCAACCAATGATAGAGTGTTGTGATACGTTACTGGTTACCGGAAAGACAACCCACCAACCAGGACAACTCAAAGTTGAGAACATGAGACGTCCTAATCGACGTAAAATAGCACTGAAAATACGGTACAAATATAAATACTTATTAAATTTCTGGCTTAGTTTGATTGTTTATTAACATATTTAAAAAGATTATTGAAAAAAAAAATATTAAAAAAAATACTGAACTTTCTTACTGTCACTAGAAAGGCGTCATAATTATTGTACCTTGCGGTATTTTGAACAAAGCGCATACTAAAACACAGACAAAAATTAATTATGAAAAATAAGTTTAAAAAATATTATATTCAAAAGCTCTAAGCTTCTTTATTTTGATATTAAATTAAATTATCAAGTTTTTCCTAGAAGATTCTGCTCTTTTATCCGATCTTTAAGTGCAATTTTTTTCTCACGGATTTGGACTGTGTTACCGAAATATTATTTTACCGCAAGATGACCTCGTGAGTAGAAATATATTCGAGTACAACAGAACTAAAGAAAAAGATAAAAAATGTTTTCAGTGACGCGGGGAACACTAACGCCACCTGTATTTCAATACCTGTGTAGGTATTTCTATGGGTATTCTGAACATCATTTCTTAAACGGAGGCTGGGAGCTGGGAGCTGGGAGGATTAACCAAATGGTCAGGGTCTTAATAATCATTATTTAGAATGCTTTGTAATGCGCCATTTAATAAAAAAAAAAACACTTCAAAAGTGACATCTTAACACATCTCTCGAGTACGAAGCGCGCAAGCGCCGGGCATTTACACTTCCCAATGGCAATGAGGAATTTGACTGAATTTAAAAAAAAAAAAAAGTTAGTTTTTGCAGTAAGGCACAAAAATGTTTTTATTTTTATGTTTCGTATTTTAGCGCTATGATTTTTTTAAGTTTTGAAATTACTCCTCCAGAGACGTCACAAGTTCTCTTCGATGAATTGTCCTGATTGGTAAGCTGGCTTCCTGGAAACCGGAAATATATTACAAAACTCTATCATTCTTCGATTCCGGAGAGCTAGTAAATGACGCCGTTTAAAGTAGTACATTTTCTTTTTTTTTTTTAAACATTTTTTTTCATATAGTTCAAAGAAACTTTGCATTACAATTAAATGCTCTTATTTTTACCGCGCTGAAGAAAACTTTTTTTTACCCAATTTACCATTGCACTGAACTTTATCATTGAAATGATCTAATAATATTTTCGATTTGCCCAAAGTTTTGTAGACAAAGAATGGATTACCCCTATGGAGTTATTACAAAATATGAATATTCAAGCATCGGCAGAATGGTGAATGATTTGGGTATTATCCTTGGTTCTACCCGACCGAGTTTCTTCAGGGTATGCTTGGCTACAACAGTTTAGAGACTAGAAGGAATGTGTATTTGACTACACATTTTTATCGATTGTTGCGCGGTACGATCGATAATTTTATGATGAGCATTGGTTTGTATGTTCCTGATAATTACCTAAGACCGCGTCAGCATAGATTGTTTCATATTCCGATAGTCAGAACCAACCTGCCTATGGTTATGCCTGTTGGAAGGGCTACCGCTATGCTGAACAACATCGCTCTGGATATTGATCTGTTCCATGTATCCGAAGGGGTTTTCCGGAGCAGGATTCTTCTACCACTCTGACATTAGTCTCTTTCGTGTATTTTTTTTTCTTTTTTATAATATGTACGTATTGAATACATTTTTGTAATGTATATATTAGATTTAAAATAAATTAATTGAATTGAATGAATTGAATTGAATTGAATTGGATGAATTGAATTGAATTGAATTCAATTGAATTAATTGAATTGAATTGAATTGAATTGAATTGAATTGAATTGAATTGAATTGAATCGAATTGAATTGAATTGAATTGAATTTAATGAATTGAATTTAATTGAATTTAATTGAATTATTCGCCGTTTGTAAAGTGGCCACTGAAACCAGCCAATGACAAATCATTAACCTCATAAATGCCTAGACTTTCATACTCCCTTCCCAAGAATGTTTTCTTTCCCAGTTACAGTAAATTTCCTAAATAATTGTTTTTAATTATATTTTAACTACGGCTCATATTTGATAAAACGTTTTGCTAATCTTTTTTTGCAGTTTTATAATATGTATCATATGCGTAACACTTCTAAGTTCAATTAAAATCAAAACTTTCACAAACAACTTACTGTTAAACTTTTTGAACCAAATTATAACAAATAAAGTTATACGTACTGAGAAATAGATTGAAATTACTTCATTTATCCTTTGATATCACTACTGCTATTTAAATTACAAATACCTCGTATTATTTCCATGATTCACCCTTAAAGTGATCTGAATAACCCCTTACTGCCTGTTGAAAAATCGACTGGAAACTCTTGGAATCTGCCTCTGACATCATTAAAATGAAGGTATATAGATGGATAGTACATGCCTAATAGTGTTCACACTGTGTGTTATATTACTTTCCTATGACAGGGTTGTCGTCAACCTTTAACATTACCCAAACACTTGTTTTTTTATAAAATAAATATTTGCATTTATATGATTTACCTATATATTTCAATTTTAGGGACATTTTCAGCCAGCTATAAATAACACGCGATTAAAAATTGAGAATCAATTTTGGGAAGAGCGGGTTCGAACACTCTCGGACCTCTGATCCGCGAGTGTGCAACTCTAGCCACGGGGCCATCTTTAGAAAAATACCACATACTACGAATACCGATAAAAATACATGAAATCGATTAAGAATAATTAATTGTATTTTTGAAATCAATGTAGATATTGTGGAGAAATGTTTTCATACATACATTTTATGTGCTTGTGTTTAATATGTGCCCGTGTTTATAAATTTTGTGTTTTTATTTCATATTTTTTAGTGTTATATTTTCACAATTTAAAAAAAAAAATGTTTTATTTTTTATTTATTTTATTATTATTTTGTTTTGCATTTTTTGTTTCTTTTTTATGTTATTTTGTAAACTTGCCAAACACAAGAGCCAGACTGTTTTTTGCCAAGTTCAACCTTACGTGTCCCATTTTTTTACTGATTGTATTGTTAATTGTTTATTTATGCTAATAAAGGTTTTTAATTAAAAATAAAAAATAAAAAATTTTTTTTTTTTTTTTTTAAATTCATGTATAAACAAAATTTAATGAAAATACGTTACTAGAAAAACGCAACATGTTTGGCCTTGGTAGTTGTGACGTCAAGATTCGTGATAATATTCTAAACTAATTTGAATGGTCAGGAACCAATAAAAATTAATGGTGACTTATTACTGACTGTTTTTGCGGTAATTCAAAATTATAAATTAAAAAATATTTTTTATGCGACTAATAATTATTTTTAAAAAAATATATATTTCTCTATTATTAATCTACTATCAAATAGTATGGCGGCCGTAATGTTATCAATCAGAAAATTTTATTGTACGATTAAGTAAGCAATAGACAAATAAAATGATAAAAAAGGTTTTGTTTGTCGTTACCGTTCAAAACTAGGAACACGTCAATTTTTAAATTTAGAAAGTGTGTGAAAATATCTTTATATTTTCTCAAAAATGTCTGTATTTATTTGAAAATGGTGCGGATGAGATTCATCTGACCGAATTGTTTCATCTAATAATAGGTTAAACTAAGAAGGAACATAGATAAATAGATTTACGATACAACATCATTTTATACTCGCAAGTTTTCAACATAATATGTTGCTACAAATAAGTAACTTCTTAATCAGCATTCGTGAGTTACCCACTAAAAATACATTTTTTTATCCTCCTCATAAATCATCATAATATGATTGAATTAAATCACGACTTATGCGATGAATGCGATTGAATTACCTAGTTGTAGTAACTACCCCACGAAATTTAATAATTGTTATTTTGAGAATCTATGAAACCCGTCCATATTTAAAAGAGATTTACTAGCAAAAGTACTCTCTCTGCATACCGGAAATTATTTTTAAGACCAAGGGTCATTTTATCTGTTTTCATATATTTTAAACATTTTTTCCTGTCAAAAATCTAACTGATATTTAAAATTTAAGTATTATTAACCGTGATTTAATTACATTTTACTCCATTGTTTTCATTATTCCCTTTACTATGCGTTTAGCGTTTTGTATGAAAGGCTAGAATTTATTTGATTACAAATAATAATATATGTTTGTTCATATGGCAACCCTGCTTAAACTAGCCCACGAGCGACGCCAACTGTCCGGTCTTTGCATCCCGGCCATGGATAAAAAATGACTTCGCCATAGATAACTATTTATCATACGGCTTATTCAATAAGCATATTGTTCGGCTACCGGACAGTTTTCCATTCAAGTGAGACGCAAAGGTTTTCATACAATTTCTTAAAGGCTGTATTTACATGCAACGGTAGGCACAACCGACTTGGAATTATTAATAGTTATTAAGACTTCCTCACAAAGAGATGGAAAAATGTACGGCGTTCTCTCGTACGTCCGTCCGTAAAGGCTTTTTCAAAAGTACTTTTATTCATTTTTGATTGACTTATTCATAAAAGTTCTCCGGCTTGAATGAAAACGGAGATTTTTATTTTCAAACTCATAGCGAGAAGATAAGGAAATAAATGGAAGTTAAATAAAACATGTCAACGCCATGTCGTTTACTAAAAAAGTCAACGATTAACTAGATTGGTGGTCTAATGTTAAAAAATAATAACACTTGACACTCGTGAATTGCGTAAATTAAATAACATTTTGCATGTTAAATAAATGAGCGATAGCGGACAGGACAAAAAAATAATTTCTTCAAACTGACAATGTGAGCTTGTGGATTATGCAGCCAACAGCTTATTAGAGATGTACATGAACCAGAGAAAATCAACATGTAATAACACTGACTAACCTGTTGTTAAGTCTTCGTCCTTGTCGGCAATCAGCTCACGCCATCAGAGAAATTGGTCTTCAGGAACACTGCAGGCAAACAATTTCGTCTAGAAGCGAAGGAGGATACTAAAAGGCAATGGTTGATGATATATTTAATGTGTGCGGCGTTGTGCGAGTGTAGGCATAGTAAAAACTTACACGGCGAACAGCGAAAATAATTTTATCACTTGCAGGTTGAATTAAAAAAGCGTGCGTATATAAGCCGTCGAAAAAGCCATGCTGCGCGCGTGGGAGCAAACAATGTTGCCAAACCTAAAATGTCCTGTTTAGCTCAGAAACCTCACAAAACCAAAATTAGCCAGTATCTACTTCCTTGTGACTTTTCTGGCTAAAATAAATCGAACAAATTATTGGCTCAACCAGACACATTATCAAATATCTCTTGTTCATAAATGTATACAATTTTACTTGATATAACAACAGACAAAAATACATAGATTTATTTGTGAAATTCGATGCTTTGGTATGAAACCAGAGCCATGGAATGGAAAGTTAAAAGAGCTATCTGCAAATGTCTATAGTGTAGAATTAATTTTTATGTATGAAAAATATGAAGTCGGTTTTATCGATATAGTGATTTTAAAAAAACTAAGTGTAAACAAGTATGTAAGCAATCTTTATAAATACTTAAAAAAGTGTTACGCTGTTTTCAAAAATATTTCACGGCGGTTGTAATTTTGACATAAAACATATCCTTAGGGAAGTTTGAAACAGAAAATAAACTTAATAATCCATCATAAAATATCAGACATTGATATCAATTAAACCGGTCAAATCACACGCATTTTTTAAATCTCTCAATCATTTTCCTAATTTCCAAACCTACATTGGTACAATTTGTACATTACTCTCATTTGGATACTCATAATAGAAAAACTACGCAAATAACAGTAATGACCGTTATGAAAAATATTTTCTTTTAGTCATTTCATTGTTGAATAAGTATACTGTGGGATTTTATACGAATTTGATTTTGTATTGTAATTTGGTATAGTCTTTCACACGATTATCTTTAAAAATCTTCTCCAATTTGTTCTTGAAAAATAGAATGAACGATGAAAAGAATTGTTTTTAATTACACTAAATTGTTTTTTTTCTTTACCTACCTAAATAAAATAGGACCTTTGTAAATTTCATCATAACCATCATAAAAACCTAAAATATTAGAAATCAAACACTGATTTGAGTCTACTGAACCCTTAATTTTATTTTTACAAATATAAAAAAAAAATAAAAAAAAATTCGTGACAATTGTTTCGCCTTGTTAGGGTATTTCCAAACGAATGTGAAGATTAAATGGATTGAATGTCCTTATGTAGTTATATCATTTAAGGTACTTAAGTACAAAATAAAAATAATCTTATGAACTATAGCATGTACATCAATCATAATTGAGGGAAAAACCAATAGTTAAGGGCAAGGCTAAGTGTTTAATAGGTAATTGGGAATTTCTGTATTTATATTTGAATTTCGGAACAAATATATGTCAAAGTAAGTATTAATTAACATACATGTATATATTGTGAGATAATTAATGAAGCTTTATAGTTCTATAACTTAAGATAATTGTTGTAGAAAATATATCAATAATATTAAAATAGGTTGCTGTTCTTTTTAATTTTAAAACGTGATTGAAATATTATAAAGAAAACTATATAAACGTAAATGTATTATTAAACAATATTTCTTTTTTTAATAATTTCTTATCAAAATATATAAATGCAATTGTAACATATTCTATTCTATAGTCCCAACATAACATGGATTATATTCCTAGCAAGTCGGGACATTAATATAAAACCCTCATTAAATCAAATAAAATGTAACATCTCTCAACCCCGTGAGAGCATTAAGTATTGAATAGAGACAAATATAATTAAAATGAACATTTTCTTTGAAATAAAAACTAAATAAGGTTATTTTAATGACATTCTGGTCATTGGAAATATTTTTAATCACCGAAATATTTAAAACAGTTTGGTTTTGCCATGGTATTACTTGTTTTTAGTTTTACACGATGCAATATTAACAATTACATAATAAAAGTCACTTGTAACAAAATCTCAATTTCAATGTTTTAAAGATAAAAGAAAAAATATGCCCAGAATATTTAAACAAATGAATACTTAATCGGAAAGAAGGCTGACGAAAGTTTTTAATACTGGTATAAATAATAAAGCTTCATATTTACTATGTGTAAAATCACTATATACATTTAATCTGCCAACCGGTTTAAGAACGAGACTGTTTTTTTGTTAAAAGGCTTAAAAATAAACACAAATTTATGTAGTGATTTTACAAAAAGTAAATATTTAGTCTTATTATTTATCATGGGAAATCACTTAGTGCTTCAAATATCAATTTTACTTTAAAATATTTATATTGGCTATGAAATCAGATTTTTTATAATGGAACGATAGTAATTATGATGAACTCTGTCTTATGATAATTTTTATGTAGATATTTTATAAAAATAAACTATTTTTAATAAATTAAAAAATATTTAAGTCAAATTCTATACATAGTGTGTGAGTAATTTTGTCGCAAATGAGTTTTTGTAACTCCTGGGTGATTTTAAAACATTAAACATTTAACATACTGTGTGAAATAACTCCCTCGGGTCGCTTTGGTAACCTGAGGTTACCTGAGATAAACCTTTGATAACTTGAGGTTAGGAAATTATCACCTGATAGTCATTGTCTCTTTTCATTTTATTAAAATTATGTGTCTTTCTTAGTGATCTAATTAGATTACACCTCTTTCTCTCAAATGAATGTTTTGTATATATTTTTTAGTTAGGTTTAAATTTTAGATTATTAAAAAAATGTGGTAATATTCACGGTAGTTGCCGAAATAACTTACTAATTAAGTTCAATTTGCAACGCTAGTTACATCACTGGAATGAGCGGGTAAAAAGTCTAAAAATGAATTTTCAATTAATTATTGTTTTATTATAAAACAATGGGAAATTATTTGTTGAAATACATAAACGAATCCTTTAACAAAAAAGTATTTTACTAGATTTTAATTCACTCGGGCAGTTCTTTTCTCGTTTTATAGAGCTAAAATTAGCTTAAGAGGGTTTTATCTATAAAACTGTACTTAAAATCTGCATTCAGCTTCAAGGCGAACACCCCCATCCCCCCAATAGGGGCAAGTTAAAGGAAAATTATACGAGCCATGAAATTAAAAATATGTCTTAAGGGTAATTAGCCCCAACTTTGGAACGAAGGAACTCCCTACCTAGACGAGAACCACTGACTTTTTATTCCGGCGAAAATATTCTACTACCTTATATTATTATCTCAATGAACTTTATTATTACAAGTAGTTTGGTTTATGCAAATAGGGGAGACATTTAAGTCTCCTTTGAAAAGTCAACGTATTTTATTTGAGAGCAACATAATATCAAGGATAAATAAGTAATTAGCATAATTAATAAAAATTACGTTTATTACAAAAGAGATGGAAAACATTTTTAGAAGGAAATAAGGAGTCTATTAAAAATGTTGGTTTTTCGTAATGTTCGTCAAATCCTGTTTTGTCTACAGACATTTGGGCCTACTCATTTTTTTTGGTTTTAATATTTTGTTTTATTAAGGGAAACATACATTACAATTGGCATGATTTTAGAGTATCCAAAATTAACTTAACAAAATTCTAATGAACCAGTGAAGTGTTATAACTATGTTACATGCCAAGGTTATCAATCAATATGTTTATTATTTCTTTAAAATAACAAGAAAAATATTATTACTGGAAATAGACCATAGTTAAAGTAATTTAAAAATGAAATTCAAAATATAATCAAAAACGTGCATAAGTAATTACAAGAAAAAACAGTATTTAAAGTGACCCAAAAATAACAGGTAAAAAAGGTATATTAAAAGTAATAAAAAATCATTAGCGAAAGCATACTGGAGAGGAAAGGAGAAATTTCCCATTTGTCATTTAAAAATAGCTATTGAAAATAAAATAATAAAAAACATGCTCAAATGCACAAAAACATTTTTAAAAATGAAAAGTTATTGTTTTAATGAATTGAAAATAAAACGGTCAATAAATAAAATAAAATAAAAGAAAGTTTTAAGAAGCAACAATATAAGAAAAAATTACAAATTAGAGTTAGAAAATGTATATAAAAAAAACATGCCAAAAGTAATTCAAAGAAAAAACTTTATGTATTTTTTTTAATAAAAGGCAATGTTCAAAGATGTCAAAGGCTTTTAATTAGTGTTAATTGAAAAAAATATATGTGATATAACCAAAAAAATACGTTTTTTATCAGTATTACTATTTATTTACTGCCTTTTTCAATTTCTAATTTATACTCTTTCTGTCCATTTAATTTGTACATTTAACTATATATTATATCAAAAAGCATTTATAAGTCCTTAGTATATATCGCACCTTGGGAATAACAGAGGCACAACTCAAAAAACTCATTCTTACACATGTCTGCGCTATCAGTAAACTAACATTCATTCTCAAGAACAAAGGAGCATATTAAAGTTCGCTCACCTGTGCCATCTAATTTAAGTAGTTTTCATAAATAACAATGCAGAATGACTTTTGTGCCGTTTTTATTTATTTAATTTGAATAAAACAATGTACCTAGTATAACACCGACATTTTCGATTTTAATGCTAAATAAATATTTTTAAGAATCATGCCGATAAATAATTAAACAGAATGAAAACATTTTTGCATACCTACCTCAAAAACGACATTTGTTTTTCAAATATTGTTGTATTATTTACAAAAATAACATGATTCTTTTATGTGTTTATGTCCCGACTTGATGACATTGCAGAATCGATGGACGTAAATTAAATGAATAAGTAAAATACACAATGAATGATTTAAACTTATTATCGTCCTTCATTTCTGCAATCTACAAATAAATTCAAACGTAATAACGTATACCATATAATTTTATCCTGTGCAGTGTTTTTGATTCCCCTTGATATTTAGTTTCCAAAATTTAAATCTATAGTATAAAAAAATTATAACATCAAAAAATATATATTTTGTATTTTTTCTTGAAGATTGTGAGAAGAATAAAAGTTTTAAACACAAATGTAATTTTAAAATAAAATGGAGCGGTTGAAACTGTATACCATTTTTCCAAGTATTTTAATTTTCAATTTAAAAGTCGTAAATAGCCTGTACTAGAAAAATGAGAATCAAATGACGAGAGTGGGGTTCGAACCTCTGAACTTTGAAACACGAAAAATCTGTTCCATCATCATCGTCATTCTCCTTTCCGCATTCAGTGGTGCATAGGGCATTGCATTTCGATGATCTGTTACAGTAAAATCAACAGTCTTACGCTTCAGGTGCCAGGTCAGAAGCACTGAAATATTGTAGTGTTTACACCATTGAAATAAATATTTCACGTCCATCCTGCCTGGAATCGAACCCAGGGCCTTACGCATAATAGTCGACTACCTCAACTACTACACAACGATTCTCTCTATCCGATTTCCTTTTTCAAGATTTTGACCTGAGAGTAGCAATCGAGTCTAAAACACCAATCCAGGGTTCTGGTTCTATTTCACATACAGAACTGTATTCTTCATTAGCCAGGACACAAAAAATCTGTCACATAAGGCAAAGCAAAACCGGTTAAAATTCAATGCGCCAAAAATATCGCGTAACATTACAAATATTTAATTTTCAAGCACAATTTTCATTTTTATCTTGTCATTTTGGGCGAATCCGGGGATTAAAATTAAAAATCCCGTTCCAGATTAATCGTGCAACATATTTTCATTAAAATGATGAAAAATCTCCATCTGCACCCTTAGAAAATTCACCCCCTAACTCAGATAGTCCGAAGCATTCGTACGCAGCCAACTTTCTTATCTCCGAAAGGGGATTTTTATTTCCCTAACTGTAAACCAAATTTAATTGTGCGTACATTTTTAAAGCACTGCGCTAAATGCCTCAGTGTCAAACTTTTGTTTTATGGTCCTGCATAGCTGGATCTATGTTGTTCGGGGAACCTTTAGATATAATAAATGGGTAAAATTAATGATGAAATAGTCGCGATCCGACCAATTCCCAGAAGAGAAATAATGTGCTAACATTTAAATTCGTATTTTGATTTGTTGTTTTGATAAGCAATCAAAATTGTGTGTACGTCTAATTTCTAATAACAAAAGATTGCATCATAAAATAACGCCTGTAGTGATAATTCTGTTTCCAGAAGAATAAAACATACAGTTCTGTGTGTAAAATAGAACCAGATCCTTGGGATTAATCACAAATGTTTATCACTTCGATTAAACGTCCTTAACCAACACTTTTCATCAAGAAATTTTTATCGAGTCAACGATAGGGAAATATCACGTTTTTTTACATTTTAAAAGTAATAAAAGTCTATAAAATAATATTTTTTTGTTACTTATTAGTAGCATTTTTTTTTTTTTAATTTGTAATTTTGAATTCTCACAAAAACGGTCATTCTATTGGCCACGCCCCTGATACGTCACGAATTATGTTTATTTGTTCCTGACCATTCAAACGTCATTTCTGACGTCACAATTATCAAGGCTAAACGTGTCGAGTTTTTCTAGTGACGTATTTAAAAAATAAATAAATATAAAAACACGAGTACAGCCATTGTGTTTGAATTGCTAGACGAGTGGATAAACGCCTTGAAAAATTGTAGAGAGATGTCCACCTCGTTGTGTAGTGGTTAAAGCGTTCTCCTACCATTCTTGAGGACTAGTGTTCCATATTTCCGGCAAGACAGAGACGAAGAAATAACTTTTCTCGGATATCTACAGCGGGATTAAGGAACCATTGGCGAGTCTGCAAATCTAGACATTTATAATAGTAATATTTATAAGACATAGAGAGACAGAGAAGAGACATCAATGTCAGGGCCTCTATGCTATCAAGACGCTTCTTTCAGTGCAGTAACGAAGTGAAGAAAATCATTTTTACTTCGTATTTGACGTCCATGTATACAGCGAAACTATGGAACAATTATACGCAAGCAGCATGGAATACATATAATAATTCATACATACAATTATTCGGATCGCTCGATATAAGTATTGCAGTGCTTCCGAAATGTTTACAGCTGGACGGGTAAACACCTTCGCTGCCCTACTTCGCTAAAGACCCTGGAGCCTATGGGAACGCCTGAAAAGCTCTAAATACTAAATTTTCCAAGCCACTGCAGGATGGATCCATTCACCGTTGTTCGAGCGATGGCGGGATATGCTAAGACCACCATAAGTGCTGCAAATATAAAATTTTGTTTTATGTTTGTATTTATGTTCATTGTCAAATGTATGTTTATATTTATGTTAATGTTTATATGATAGTATTGGCTCTGCACTATGTTGCCCTTTTACTGGAATAAAATAAATAAAAAAATAAAAAAATAATAATAGAGCTTATAACCTATTAATTTGTTTCAGTGATCACTTAACACACTGTAACCTTCAGCATTCTGTTTAATTTTTTTGTGATTTCTACATCACCGCAATCTTCAGATGCTGACTATTAAATCATGAGGTCTTTTAAACGGGCAAAATAATTTGGAAAAGATACAGAATGGTCGGTGGAGGGATGGTGACGGCTCTAATTCTCCCGGTTGGCCTGGTTTCTCCCGGTTTACTAACAAACTAATGAACTAACATACCCTATCGCAGTAACTTACGAGTCGAGGGTGACAAACAAATTGACTATATATAATACAAGCGGACCCGACAGACGTTGTCCTGCCCGAACGTTGGCTTGCCTGCTATTACCTTAGAATAAGACTTTTTATTGATAAGTAGGTACCTAAGTACTTATTAATGATTGAATTCCAAAACTAAAAAAAATACTAATTTTCTAATTCTGAATTTAAGTAGGTACCTAGGTACTTGTTTTTAATTTATTTATTCATTTTTAAATGTGGAATTCTTTTTGTAAATCTTAAAATCAGCTCTTTTTTTTTTTTTTTTTTTTTTAAATAAAAAGAAATATTTGCGTTCTTATGATTTACCCAAATATTTAATTTTGAGGGCCATTTTCAACGAGTTGTAAATAACTCACTATTAGAAAATGGAATCAAGTTGGGGTAGAGTGGGATTCGAACCACAGACCTTTGGTCCGTGAGTCCGAGACACTAGCCACAGGACCACAACCCGACTCTTCTCGCCTGTCTATTGTTTGTGTCTATATTGTTATTCGTGTTGTTCTTATGTTTATTGTAAATTGATGTAACTTGTTTTTGGCCGAGGTTATCATGTTTTGGTAGAAGGCCCTATTAAATGAAAAAAAAAACCGGGGTGCACTTTATTTATGAATACGATTTTCAAAAATGTATTGAATATCAGTTAATAATGTCATAAAAAAAACATCATCCTTCCATTTTATGTATGTGCGTTCTCCTCGAATGCAACCCTGGTAGATCGATGAATAAAACATTTATGCTCTTAACTTCTTTTCAATTTAAAGTTTTAATATCTACGAACACGCGCAGCTCAAATATCTACATTTCTTTGAAAACTGCACATAAATTGTTTAAGCCGTTTAGAAGGAGTTCAGTGCCATCACACGTACAAAAGAATATTTATATATATATTTATTAAGATACTGAGGCGCACTGACTATGCATCAAATTTACATTTATAAAAAACGCAAATATTTTATGACAAAGAAATTGTTTTTGTGCTGATCTGAAAAGAGGTCACAAGACCTCTAAAACAGATCTGGTTAAGTGAGTGAGGTTTTAAATATTATAAATAAATTATTAAATAATATATACATATATCTAGTCAAAATAGGTGTGCTTTCACATTATTTTTTACTTTTATAGGCGACATCTGGTGACCTTCCATTGAATTTTTTTTATAGTAAAGTTCTTTATTAATACGATCGTTCTTTCAAATTATACAGCCTAGCGCTGGAAAATCCTTGAAATAATTTTTAGTTGTATTTCCTCAAAAGATTACTGTTGCTTTGAAACGTATGTATGTACCAACAATATTTTGAGTTTGTACAAATTTTTGTAGACAAGAACTGGATTCAACTCCTTGGAGAGCTGTTTATATTAATATATTACAACAGAGATGAAGAACATTTAAGAGAAGGTAATATCGAAGTCTAGGCATCTACAGGGCTTATGACCTGTCAATGGCTGGTTTAAGTGGCCACTTTACACACTGTGTAAGATTCACCATTCTGCCTATATTTGAACATCCATATTCCTTCAACGTACTATACATACACGTATGGTAACAAAAATAATCCTGACTCAACTCTGGAAATTACGAGCTAGAAAAATAATAATTACTTTTTGGTCCCTCTACACAATAAACGAATGTTTATTCTTATGTATTGAATAATTATTCTTTGCAAATGTTTATATTTAGATCAAACACTAATTTGAGTACACTGATTTTGTTTTTTTAAAAAACCAAAATCGATAAATTATTCCGCCTTACTAGGGCATTTTCAAACAAATTTGAAGATTAAGTAGATTAAAGGTCTTTATATACAGTTATACAAATCATCATGGTTGACGTGAATATGTATTATAGTTATAAAAAAACCAATAGTTAAGTTTGAGGCAAGGTGGTTACTTAATGATGGTAAATTTACGTAGTTATATTTGGGTTTTGAAAGAGTTAATAATATTTAAGGTAAATCTATTGACAAATTGTAAAAATAATCAGTGAATTGATAAACATCTAGATAATCATTACAGTAATTTTCAAATGTCTGTTTTTTTTTACCTCCCTTAAAAATCTTAAGCGCGTTTTTAATTATATATTATCCTTTATATCTCTACCATTTGGTGAAAATTCAAACCATTGGTGCTAAAGATAGCAGATTTACACCTCAACTCGACACGTTTAGTATCTTTTAGGAGTGAAATGATTGAAGATAATGAGTAATGGGTGATGCAGTATTAGGGTGGGTTACTACTTACTACCCCCGCCATACTAATCTTCCCTTAATTGATGTGTCACGTGGTAATTCCAAGCGTCTTAACTGCACTCCGTGTAATCTCACGCAACGACTTGCATTATCTGAATCTAAAACAAGATCCCTGAAACGAAGAAATGTAATTCATAAATATTTATTTTTGAAACGCATTTGTTATCAAATGTTACTAAATATATTTAGACCCCTACGTTTTTATATGTACGCTTCTAAACTTATTAATAATAGACAAATAGTAAAAATATCAGTAGGTGATTATTTAAATTAGTTTTTTTACGTCTTTATTTAGAACCAGTAAAAACATGTACGACTCTCATTTAGAAAAAAATACGATTTCACAAAATTCTAGTTTTCATAAGGCCGTAATAAAATATGACATCGGAAAAAAACATTTACGAAGAAAAAAAAAATAAAATTCCAACAATATTTAAATGAATGTACATTGTTATAATAAGAGCACACTAAATAATATGTAAACAAGATTCAAAATAAAAAAATAAAAAATATCTCACCATATCCGTGATAGTTAAATGTATCTATAGATAAAAATCACTTACTAGATATACCTAATGCAAGTCATTGGAAGAAAAAAATGTCTACTTTTGAATTACAATTTAAAATTAATTTAATTTTTAATACTATTTAATAGTGGTACCTAAAGCGTAAGACTGATCATCTTACCTTCATGTAACAAAAATGATCAAGATACGCTGAGATTGGTGTACCAATACAGTGCCCTATGCACCATTAGGTGCGGAAAGGGAACGATGACGATGATGAATACTTAGCATTTTTTTCGTCGCTTTATTTTCTGATTAAAATTCAAAAATGAATGAGGAAAATCTAGATTTCCCAAATACCTTTAACGAAATGGCAGTTTTACGGATTCTGTCATCAATATCATTGATTCCAACTTTTCTGATTTTTTTCTTATAATTATTTTATTAATTTGTGCTCATAATATGTAATTGAATTCCATTGATATCTTAATGGAAGAACATAAATTTAATTGAATTTTAAAATAAACGTCACACTCATGTAATAAAAAGCCTAATAAATTCACCACCACACCTTCCTCGCAATAACGTTGAATTTTTCTCAGCGTGATATCGAATATCGACGCGACATAACAGGGAAAATGTACCAGGATACCGTAAAACAGGAAGAGCATTCGATCTGAAGAGAGTATTGAAAGGTATTTAAAGAGTGGTACGTAGCACATTTTTCTCCCGCGCTCATTTATTATAAATGTGGGAGGAAGCGACTGGGGGAATTCCGTACACCCCCTGGTACTACTCTACTCCTGGCGTCGCTGGGAGGGTGGTCGTTTATGGTTGTTAGGATTTTTAAGGGTAGGTAACGCAGTCTTAACTTTTCCCCTTTGTCGTTTCATTTTCACGATTCGAGAATTTACGAAGGCATTTCTATAAATATTTACAGAATGCGTACTGCGCAATGAGGTGTATAAATGTCGCGAAAAATGCTAATGTCAACGTTTTCCGTTCATTTTACTGAAAAGCGATTTCTACATATTGCTTTATTTTTCATCGTCAAAGCGTTGAGAAAACCGCACATAAATGTTTTGTTTGGAATAAAAGAATTTTACGCAAAATGTTATTTAGATGTCGTCATACACATGTTTAAAGACGACTTGTATTTTTAAGTATGAATTTAGTTTGTACTCGTAGTTTTTAATTTATTTTTAATTTTGTATTTTTAAGAAACGTTTTCATTTTGGTGGTTTTATTATATTAGCAAAAAATAGCTTAAATTGTAATTTTAAAAATCGACGTTACGTTGACCTTAAACTAAATAATTTATAATAAATTTTGGTATGTAACTACTTACCAACTTTTCCCATCTACCAGTTTCGAGGCGTACCTGACTCTTCGTCAGGACACTCACCTAACTAACATGCAAATACTACATACCACTCGCCTTCACCATCACCCTAGTTTATATATAAATTAACGAAAAAATACATGCATTACAATGTTTTTTTCAAATCTAATTTTTCGTGCATGTTCGGACGCGGTGGGGTTTGTAGACATAAAAGGTCGGTTAGTTACATAATGTATGTTCCCGGGAATCTGTATAATTCAGGTATTCTATACAATTCCTAGGCAATGCAAAGAATAGCTGGGGCGTCCAGGCAATGTATGAAATATTATAAATATTATTGTCCGTTACATACTTTGCCTAGGTTGCCGGTAACATATACAAATATTTACTAATATTAGTTATTATCATCGTGTTTATGTTAAGCATTTTATTTATTCCTGTTTTTTAATTTTACGCACATTTAAATAGCATAACTGTAACTATTTAAATGTGCGTAAAATGATTATATTGTTTAAGTAAGGTTTCAAAAATATCAACAACAATAAAATACGTGTCATCACAATAATTGCAAATATGTATTCATACAACTTTCACAAGAATCTTAATGTGTCTATGAAGTAACTAAACATGCAAGTGCCGTTTACGACACTTGTGAAACTTTGACTGTAAAACATTTATGGTAATAAATTTGAATAAAAATATGTAGCGATTCGATCAACACTGCATCTTCCCCTAAAGATGTAAAATATGATATACAACCTCTGATGCAAGGGGTTGAAAAAATACTCGGAAAGTCGATGGGGCTCTCGTAAAATCTTATTACCCGTATTATTGAAAATCGGTTGGAAATTCGGGGAAAAATGGAAATCATAAGAAAAATTATTGGCATAAACAGAGTGAAAAATTTCACCCAGAGAAACAATGTTATTTATGAAGTGAACATATTTTTATGAGAGCTAATTTTATTTTATTTAAGTTAGCTTACATAAGATAATATTACATTGTGGGTACATTACATTTCCATATTACTACAGTAAACTTGACTCTTCGTTAAATCCTTCATATTCTTTGACAGACAAAATATTTTGTTCACGAAAATAATGCTTTTATGAAACAGCAATTTGGTATTTAATGATATTGACTTATTTAATATGAATTTAATGTTTATTCTATCTAATACTTTTGCTCTTAAAGTGAATCTTTAATGCTATCCTATTTATCAAAAATCTTTGTTCTTTATCTTTTTCTTTGCATAATAAAGAATTATGTTTTAAACTGTTTTTTTAGCGTATACTATTGAGTAATGTAATGGCTGAGATGCTTGCATCGACATGCAGATTTCGTGTTAGATTCCCAATAAGAATAAATAAAATGTACCTGGGCCGCGTTTATAAACGGCTATTTTCATCGGTATATACTGAGACGGTGTAAACTAATATCGATATTAAAGTACGAAATAGTGTATATTTGTATGAAAATTTAAAAAAAAAAGTATCTTCGTCGGTAACCGGTAATTGAACATGTATAGAAAAAAAATGTAAACATATTAAATTTTTTATACAGAAAACTTAATTTTACTTTGTAGATAAAATCGAAAATAAATTTTATCTTCCCATCATAATCGAGGCCCTGGGCCGCAAATACAAGCGCTATCTTCATCTCGATATATATCGAGACGGTATAAAGTAAAATCGATATTTGTGTACGAAAATGTGCATATTTGTATAAAATTTTTGAATATCTTCGTCGGTGGTCTGTAATTGAACATATCTAGAAAAAAAATAGTAAACACGTTGTGTTTTTCATAAAGAAAACTTAATTTTAATTTGAAGATAAAATTTAAGATAAATGTTAACTTCCCTGTAATGATTATACATTTAATATTTATATACATGTATAATCTCTAACAGTAGAGAACAATGTGCTATGAATGTTTCAGTTTGTTATGTTTGTTTATGTATGTTTCAGTTGTAATCAGTTTTTTGTTGCATCTATCTATGTAAGTAAACCCGTACCAAGATAGATGCAAGTTGTATTTGTATGGTGTGGTATCGGTACTTTAGCCTCAGGCAGCACAGCAAGAAGCGACAGCAAAGCGATCCACGGTCACATATTTTTATATTCACCTGAATGACGGCGTACCACCTCGCTATCACCGCTCACCATACCTCCCACAAGTACATAAACATATATACATATCTACAGTAAAAAAATGTACATAAATAATTCGCCATGTTACCAATAGTATTTTTGTTTATCTACACATCGCCATATCTAACTCATTTCAGACTAATGATTGAGGAGATTGCTGTCACTGTTTTAACACGTTGGATCCCGGAGTCGTGTAAACACGTGTCTAAAAAAGTGTATTTTATTGACATCTAGTGACTTTTATTAGTATTTTTTTCGCTGCTGGTAAACCACGTGAAAACACGGGACCGGGACACAACGTGTGGTTATTATAATCACGTGTTTACACGGCTCCGGGATACAAAGCACAAAAAAAGGAGTGAGGCCCTGTATATGTGCGAACATTGCAATGCGCAATGTGGCTCTCCATAAAGGCCAATGTTAGCAAAAACAGCATACAAAAATTACTTATTTAATTATTTCAAATAAACCTCAGAGATTTCAATTGATTTAACTTAGTATTTTCATAATTATGACACTTTTAAGAACCCCTTCACAAAGCATGAAATTTCACAAAAATGGGCCGGGCACAGGGTAAATTCTATGTGTATTCGGTCGGTGCTCAAAGTTCAAAGAAACCTCCATTTTATTGTATGAATAAATTGCCACGTATAATAAGCACAGTTTTAAAAGTTAGCTGAAGCCCACTCCAATTCAATAAATATGTTACGCATATTTTTTCATTGTTTGCCACGGGTATAATAAATTAATATAATAAATGAAAGTGGTGCAAGTAGAAGTTATATATAATGGTTGCGGTTGGATGCCTTCTAGCCTTTAATTCCATTAGTGAGGACCCCTTGGATAGCCTAACTTTAGAGTGGTATGAAGAGGTACATTTACTTATCGAATTCCGCTGCACCACCATTGGATTAACCCTTCGTTAGTTACATTTATCAAAGCTATACTTGGTACGTGATATACCTTAGAACAATATAAGGATTCGTATTTAGTTGATCATTTTTCATTCATTATTCCTGTTAGAATGTGGACTGCATGTTTGACTAGAATAAAACCGCTGTCTTTCCGCTTGGAAATCTTGTATTTTGCTGTACGAATTTTAACTGTGCCTACAACTTGGTATAAATATAACAATGACGACTTACTTCGCTGGAGCTAATATTAAAATCAAGGAACTTTAGTCTTGTAAGGATTTGTCGATAAATAGAGCGAGTACGCCATCGCGGTCAATGCGCTCTGAACATAGAAGCATTCGGAGCTACCATAATAAGAAACACAAATTAATAATAACTCAAGTTAGCAATACAAGAAAACTCATATTATAAAAAATCAGTTCTTAACTAGGCTTATTAAAAATTCAACCAATTCCTTTATTCGTACCTAATGTTGCAAAGGGCACTGCATTCATATCGCAGCGGATTTACACATCCTTTTTCTCGACATAACACATCACTTTTCAGCGATCATATTTCTGATTGTCTAAATTTATTACCTTTATTTACTTATCTCTGTCCAGGCGGATGAAAAATACAAGTTTGTATGTGAAATAGAACCGGAATTCTGGAGGTGTTTTTGACTCGATGTATCTTTTATTATTTTTATTTAAATCTTAAAATAGGGCACACATATCATACATATTGTTATGTGTGTTCTAATAATAACATTGCAAATATATTTAATTTATAAATTGTTTATCACATATGTCTTGACCATTATTTTAAATTTTGAAATGTTTTTTTCTTCATAAATATTTTTTTCCATTTCGTAATACTTTTTCATTGCTTTAAATAAAATTGAATTTTGTGACTTTGCCTTTTTCCTAAATGGAAGTCTAATTTTGTTCTTTTCTCTAGTATTGTGATTGTGTTCATGCTGGTTCCGATCAATTTTTTTCCAAAATTCTGTTTTTTTATTAGAGTTTATAGTTTTATGAACAAATATCATTGTATTGTAAAATATTCTTTGTTTATATGTTAATAATTTCATTTCATTTACCATCGACTTTACCCTCGTATATCTGTTTTTTTTCAAAATGATCTTATAATTGCGATATCATAAACTTTCTAAATATTAAATTTAAACATAAGTTGTGTATTTTTTTTCGCTCCTTATATTTAAGTTAGTAGTTTTTATTGTTATACAACTATGTACTGTTATCATATGTTTTCATGTAAAGCATCTCTATCGACAAGTCATATAGATTGGCTTGGTGAGTCCTGTAAAAAAAATATTTATATTTTATTTTTTTTAAAAGCGTTTTGCGTTCTGCGTTCTTATGATTTACCCAAATATTTAATTTTAAGGGGCATTTTCAACGAGTTGTAAATAACTCACTATTAGAAAATGGAATCAAGTTGGGGTAGAGTGGGATTCGAACCACGGACCTTTGGTCTGTGAGTCCGAGACACTAGCCACGGGACCACAACCCGATTTACAAAAAATGTAAATGTTTTAAAAAATAATAAAAATGTAATATTGTATGTAAATAATAAATAAATAAATAAAAATAAATGGCTACTCTTGGGTGAAAATTTAAAAAAAAAATCGAGTAGAGATAAGTCCCCCTCTTAATGTAGTGATTGGCGTCTTCACTTATCGCGACGTGAAATATTGATTATAAAGGTTGTTTAAACGGCAATTTTTCACTGTTTTTGGACTGGCAGTTGAAGCACAGGACTGATCGCGGTACCTTCGTGGAACAGGTGATTGAAATACGCCGCATTCGGTTTACCAATGCACTACCCTATGTACCACCGGTTTCGGAGAGGAGAATCACGATGGTGAATAGCTTTACCTGTGATCTTTTTTATATAACCTAAATCTACTCCCATAACATACACTCCTCCCCTAATAAATTGTCCAACAAATGCAAAACTAAGTGTTATACGCAAAATTCGTCGGAAGATAAAATGGTTATTTTCCATTAATTCAGATTGTACAATGTGCAAGCAAGGTAGTTATCAGGAAGTTAGGGGTGCCCACTTTTTAGTGGCTAATTCTGCACCAAGTTTAGAATATGGGTGGCTAAGGGCAAATATAACACACGAGGGGTGGAGCGGACATTAATCCCATTTGAATCCACACTAACAGTTAAGCTGGACACTTACACTGTATTAAGGGCCAAAACCTGACAAACCATTTCTTGACACCGGTCAACTGCATCCATGGGCAGCTCGTGCTATATTATATTTTCCACATTATTTTATTAAATTTCCTTCACAAAAACATTACTATTTTGGCGTAATGGGAATGGTCATATGAATACTTAAAGAGGGCCACCCAGGACAAGTTAGAGTGGCAAAAGAAGTACATAGCTTTGCTGCAAATGATTCCAGAGGATTGAAACCAAATACAAAGACTAAAAATGGTATTATGTGATAGAATATCTTAAGTTCAACGCAAGTAAAACAAGAAAACAATTTGAGACAAAACAGGGTTTTCGGTAATGAAGAAAATTTGGAAACGGTGAAAAATTTTAATCACCTTGGATACCGCTTAAATTTAAATTGATATCTAGATATTTAAATGATATGCAGTATAGAACAGGCAAGATCCACGTTTAAGATTAGTGTTGTCCAGTCATGATATTAATCGAATCCTTCAAATGATCGTGGTGATGTACTATGTGTTCTCTGTGCTCCTGTATGGAATGAAGGCTTGAGCTCTGAGCAAAAATGTGATAAAAAATGAAAACCTTTGGGATGTGGGTGCATTTATAGGATTGTCAAAATTTGATTAAAAGATAGAGGCTAACTGAAGACGTGATTAATAAGATGCGACGAAAAAAACCTATACAATTCAACTACAAACTAAAACATATTTATCTTTCAATGGTTTCGTCAATAAAGGATCTTGGCATTTCTTTAGATAGTAAACTCTCCTATTGTGAATAGATTAATAAATTGCTAACAAATCTCTCAAACTTCTCGGTTTATCAATAGAATGACGACGGACTTCAAAAATATTAATAGCATCAACTCTCTTTATTGCTCACTAGTTCGCCCCATCTAGAATACGCTTCTCCTATTTGGTCTCCATTTTACAGGACTCATATTGACTATATCGAGTCAGTCTAATACCGTTTTCTAAGATGAAGGGTATGGTTGCTCGGATTACAAAGGGGTAATTATTCAAATTTTAAAATAGAGCAATCTCTTAAACTGTCTTCATTGGAGAAACGTAGAACTGAGGTGGACCTTATATGCATTTTCAAAATACTTAATGCTATAAGTGGTGGCCCATCTCTGTTACAGTCAATTTATTTTCATGTTCCCAACCATGTCACCAGAAGTCGAAATCTGCTATTTATTAAATCTTCTGAGACCAACTTTTGTTTTTATGCCCCAAGGTCCAGAATGTGTAAATTAGTCCATTTGTCACACGACTTGGAATTCTTTGGGATAGATTTTCCGGCTTTTCGTAGATCTCTTCACGACTAAAGCAGTGTGGGATGAAGTTGAATTGGCATGGTTTAGCTCGAAGTCTTATGTCTTTCATTTTTATGAATATATTGGATACCATTATTGTATTGCCCTTGTTTGTTTTTGCTACATAGTTTTATGTTCTTAGTATATATATATATATATAGAGTTTTATGTTCATGGTTTTATGTGCTTAGTTTCTTGTATTCATGTTTCTTCATGTAACTGTTATAATTGGCTTAGGCAGTATATAAAATAAATATATAAATTAAGATGTAAAAATAAAAAAGACTAGTAAAAACGATTAACATCTAAAAATTTCAGTATTTTGAAAACATTATAAGATACCCAAAGAAATATCGTGGAGTAATTATCAAAACTAGATAACTTTAAAATAAAGATTTTGGAGTTTGACCACTAAAATACATCTTTATATCTTCCTACGTGAATGCTACAAATATACAATTCGTGATGCATTTCAATCATATTATGATGATTTGAATGCACAAATTATCTATTTGTAGCATCCACGGAAGAGGATACAAAACTGTGTTGTAGTGGTTAGCTAAAAAATGCTAATTCATATCCGTATTTAGAGAATAAATTCAATGTGAGAAAAGTTTAGTACATTGTACTGTCTTCACCTTCAAGATGTTCTCTGCAATATGGAATTAAAATGTACTTTCCTTTCTTTGAATTTTGTTTCCGAATACGTGACTTAGACTTGTGGCACACTTGCTGGGATATGTCTTAATAATGTCATGTAAAAGAAATAAAATAAACAAATATTATATTTTCATAAAATTCGTCAGCAAATATCGTACGGGCCGATAAGGCTTTAATGGACCGGGTACCCCGAAATGGTTGGGCAGTGGCGGTCAAGCGTAGTGTAAAGCGGGCTGGGTCAAGCGGGAAGCGGGGCGAGCTAGAGCCAAGGGTAGCGAGCGAGCCCAGGGGACCGAGTCACCCCCTACGAGGATAATATTTCAATGATTTCTCTTACTGTTAACTCTCCACACTTAATTATCTTTGATAAATGAATTGTATACAGTTTGTAAGGACATGTAAATTACAGTTAAGAGGGGCTTGCGGCAGTTAAAATTGTGACCAACCGTCACTGCGTTTAGTGTCAAAACGCCTTTTTATAGTATTTATAGTGACCGACTGCAACAAGATTTTCAGCCAAAACCAAAGCTAAATTTCGGCTTTTGTTCTAGTTTCAGCTGAAACTGAAACCGAAACTTATTTAAATAAGTTAAAAGTCATTTAAAAAACGCCCAATATTAGGTGTTTTATTGTTAAATCTTAGGACATAGAATGAGGAATAGTCCAGAAACCGCATACGCACATCAAACAGAAGGCGGCTAAACTACTTTCTTTGTAGACGTCGCTCAATACGCAATTCCGGATTTGAATTCAATTATGCCGTGTTGTGTCCTTTTAAAGTGTAGAAATACTGCTAGGATCTTAAAGAAACAGGATGGTATCACATTTCATATGTAATTAGCAAACAAATGTTTAAGTAACAAATGCATTACTTAAAAATTGAATTATTCTTCCATCTGTCAGATTGTCGAAGAAACAAAATAGAAATTTCGTTAGTGTTGCCAGGGTATTAATTTTTTCCCCCTACTTTGCTCATCTAATGCAAGAACTAATGAAAACTAGACCTCGGATTAAACAACGCCGTGGGGGATATTTGAACGACATTATCTTTAAATCGTCAAATATTATTTAACATGGTATAAAAATATTCGTTTTATGTGAAATAAAAATTGTTTTATATTTTAAGTTCAAAGTTCATAAATTCAATTACTCTTATTAAATGACTCTTTATTCTTGATTTGAGTACGGCCCATTGTTTTGCTGCAAACTGTAGCTAACTTAATACCTAATAGTCATAGAATGGTTTCCCTACGTTTGGGCTCCTCTATGGCTTGGCGCATTATTACTCTAAGAGTGTAAGCTTAGTTATTACAAAAGTTGGTGTCCAGAGTTGTTAAGCGCCCTTGAGGTGATTTTCACGAAAATAACTATACAAATAAGCTATATAATAATATTAGGTATTATTATATATCAATATTAATAATCTTCAGGCCCGATTTATTACATACTGCGTGTATGGGTATAATAAACATACGAATATATGCACGTATATTGTCCACATATATACTCATGCATTTATGAAAATATTAAATCGGAGATGAAATTAATATTAACATTTATTATTACAATTTTTCATTCTCTTACTGCACCTAATGAGGCATACGTCACTGCATCTGTACACCAATCGCAGCATATCTTGATCATTTTTGTTGCACGAAGGAAAGATGATCAGTCTTACGCTTTATGTGCCAGTCCAGGGATTATGAAATATTCTAGTGCTAAAACACCTTTTTAAATTAATTTTCACATCAACCATGTCGGGAATCGAACCCGAGACCTCTTGCATGGCAAGTAAACGCGCTGACTACTACACTACGAGGCCAAAATTAATATAAACATGTATTATTACAATAGAGACGAAGAACATTTTAGATAAAGAAATGTGGAAGTCAAAGCATCACCGGGCTTAAAAAAACATGTCATCGGCTGTTTTCGGTAGCCATTTTAAACACTGAATAACATTCACAAGCCTGCCTATGTTTAAGCATCCATACTTCTTCAATACTTTACAAAAACCAACAGATGGAGGAACGAAGAAAGAGGAGGGGAGGCGGAAAAGAATTTTGATTTTTAAAAATATATATAATTATTATTATTAATAACAATAATGATAATAATACACCAGAAGCTATTGAGCTGATGCGTGTATATCAAGTGTACATGGTTATTATAAATTGATGTGTGCATCTAGGCGGTTTTTTAACAAATTAACTAAACTAGCAACAATCACTTTCTCGGGAAGGCCATTCCATTTCTCCACAACTCGGTTTGTCAGGAAGTTCTTCCTGGGGTTGGATGAGAAGGAGGTAGTGTTGAGTTTCAATGAATGCCCTCTGAGATGGCGGTTTTCATTCACAGTGAACATTGATTTCAACTTGGGTACATTATATTGCTCAGTTGAGATTTCGAAGAACGTTTTAATCAAGTCACCACGCTGCCTCCGCTCTTCCGGTGAACTAATCCCAAGCTGCCTTAAGCGGTCCTCGTATGATTTATTTCTTAGAAAAACTACCATTTTAGTTGCTTTTCTCTGGATTTTCTCCACAACTTTAAAAATTGTTAAAATTTAAAAATTATAAAAACATTATTGAAAATATAAATTGGTTAGAGAAACATCGTGGAATTGTAAAATATTATCTCAAATAGAGGTTATGAGGCATCATAAAACAAATGTCAAACCATGACGTATTATTAAATATACAAGAGTGAAATAAATAGCTTTTAATTTCATTGGTATAGCTTCTAGCTAAGCTTTCTAGCCATCCTTTTCACAAAATCAACAAAAAAAAGTTGGGCCTAAAACACCGTGAATCAAACACGAATGTTTGCATGTGAATCGTGATTTGCTATTTCTATTTTTGAATAGAATAGTTGAAGGCAACGCAGTATTTGCTAAATCTAAGATGCGGTTAGTAAGAAAATAACGTGCCTATTTATCATACGTCAGTGGTGTTAAAAGAATAAATGAAAATTGTAAATGTATCTCATTTAGCGTTCACATGTTTTTGACTATTTTTCTCCGCGCGGCGCAACGGTAGTCCCCTTTTTACAGAACACATCAATCATTATTCGTTTGTATCCAGACGAATCCGTCTGTCACCAGCCAGTGCCCTGTGACCGGTTTCTCAGTAAAATGCTGCGTGTATTTCTTGCTGCGTGTTATATGTGGGTACATATTTGAGTTTCACTCAGCATCCTTGTTCAAATATTTTCGAAATGTCGCGCAATAAAAACACCATTCGAGTTCTGTTATGGCGATGATTGATACGGAAATCCTCCGCGTTTATTTTATACTCGTTAAAGTTGGCGGTTCAAGTCTTGATTGGGACATGAGAAACATGTTTTTTGAAAAATTAAATAAATAGGGTTCGTAGCGTGTTTCTTTTTATTTTTTTTATTTTATTTAAACGACTTGTAGGCTTTTACATGTTTTACATATATTTATATAAAAAGAACAGACATTTGTATTACACAAAAGTAGCAAAAAAATTCAAATGAAGTAATAAAAATAAGAAAATAAAAATATACAAAAACTTATCCTACATATAGTACATACAGACATATATTCCAGTAGAGAGAACAGAAGTTCATTTTTTCCTATCGGTTATATTGAAAGAAACTTAAAATTAGACGAATGTAGAAAAACAATAATTAAGAATACAGATATAAGTCAATAAAAAGTATTCAATATAAAACAACAAAGTATTATTTAAGTATTTAAATTTGGAGATAATAAATTGATACACTGCCTTTTAAAATTCAAAAGTGTTGTGTTAAATATATCTATATCAACAATATTTTGAGTTTGTCCAAACATTTGTAGACAAGGACTGGATTCAACTCCCTGGAGAGCTGTTAACTTGCTAACTGCTTCCCTAATCGAAAATCTCACCGCACGCTCTTGTAGTACAGATAACCCCCCCCGTTGATCGCGACCCCGGCTAGTGCGGATTCGTTATCACGCGTTATTTTTGTTACTTTAGAAACACCGTCTTGTGTTTCGTTCAACTAAAGTTCCAGAATGTATATTATAATTTATTTCTTTATTTATACTTAAACATTGTTTGTATTCTTTTTTTTATACAGAATAATGTTCCCTCACTTGGGGTGTCCCGTGCCGAGGGAAACATTTTACAACATGTAAAACATGCTTAAGACTAGCTATTTAACAAAGTTAACATAATAATAACTATAAAAAACGTAATCAATCCAATTCACCTAATTATAATTAACATAATAAACTATAAAAAAACAAACATTTTCATAAAAAACATAACCAATTTATTTGGACCTATTTAAAAAATTTCTCAAACAGCGCATACATTTTACCTATTTGGCTTGATCCACTCATCGATCCGTGCGCAACCCACCTCCACTATCCATTTCTTAATAACAATTTTATATTTTGAGAACTTACTAAATGTCCGTGGATAACGGAAGTAGATTGTACACTTTAACCGAGTAGTAGGTCAATCCTCTTTGACCGAAGGTTGTATTTATTTTTTTCTTTTTTTGCAGCATCAGAGTGGAGTATCTAGTAACTATTTGTAACGGAAGGTAGAGAATAATGTTTACGTGCGCATAGTAACAAAGTTTTTACATAAAGTTGTTTTATAGATTTGACATTAAGATTTTCAAATATACCGAGGGAGCTAATTCTGATTGGGACTCTTAAGATAATTTTTAATAAAGCTTTTTGTGCAATTACTACTTGCTTGATCAGTGTGTCATTTGCACATCACCATCCAATTATCCCATATTCTCAAACTGATTGAGTTATTGCGTAATATATTTTTACAAGTTCTTTTTGGCTAATTATATATCTTATAGTTTTAAAAAAGTAAATTGTTGGGAAGCAGTGTTTTACGCGCAGCGGTCAGTAAATGTAAAGCAGGGGAAAAAGGGCAACATAAAGCTTTGAATTAACAGTAAGCTGGCATGGACAGTTAATCTTTTTTACTCTACTGCGCGTTTTGCGCGGCAATGTTACGGCATGACGCGACAATGCTCATTTTAGAACATAATTTGAACATATCGTATATAGCGTCATCTCTTTTTAATTATACTTCAGTGGTTACGACCCGTCATTGGCTGGTTTAAGTTGCGACTTTACACACTGAGTAACATTTAGTTCAAAAACCAAGTACAAATCGATATCTCTGTAAACATAACAATAACAGTTATATTTTACGTAAGTCAGATCATCTAATCGTAAAAAAACAAATCAGGTAATAAAATTTATTTTTTAGTCACATCCACAAAAAAACAAGAAGTAATCCAATGCGTTAATTTTAATTCAAAACATTTAATTATTTTGCTGAAAACTTACAAAGCATTAATTGTTTATGGATACATTGGGTATTTGGTTATCTCAAAACAGATTTTTAAAATCAAACGAAACGAAAACAGCCGCTTTTTCTGCTAAACTCACTCGAAGAAAACAATATAATCAAAAATTTAAATTGGTTTTCCCAGAAATGACATAGGACGCTTTATAAGAAAGTAATTTAATTAATTTCTCCAAATAGACGCAAGAAGCTGTCACTCTTGAAAATATTGATCAGGGGACAGACAGAAACTCAATAACGTTCTTCCTACATTTACCTATAGCTATATTAAAAATTCCCACTCAGTGATTGTAACCGTTTTGCGTGGCTCTTTATGAAAATGTCCATTTTCATATTTCGTCGTATTTTTCTGTGGCAAACAAATGGAATTACCTTCGAAATTGGGGTCGAGATGAAAATTACGGTTAACTTTATTTAATTTCATTGCATGCTAATCATTTTAGCATAATACGTGAAGAGTTATTGCTAACGCTAATCTTTCGCATTTGCATTACTGCTAGCTGTTTCATATCATCATGTCCCTATCTACACCCTGTAGTGGACATTGGTGAAATGTGTGAATTTTATTAATTTAAATAATTGTCATTTATAAATTTGGCAGCCTCCGTGGTATAATGAATATGACGCTTGCCTCACGCAATGACGTTTCCGGGTTCAAAACAAAAAATAAAATAGGATTTTTCTGAAACCTGAAGTGTTTTCTGCTGTAATTTAACACTGTAATTCAGCCTCTTGGTCTGTTGTAATAAAATTTTTTTCATATTTTTTTTACATGCGTTGATGATAATATTTATTCATTTACGGTTAAAGGGCTTTTACATATATAAGAGAATACAATTAAAAATGAAATATATAAATATATATAAAACAAATGAAAATAATAGAAACTATTTTTTTTAAGTTTTAAGAATAATTGAACAACGTTATGCAGAAAGCAGCCAGTCCACAGTTCACAAGAAAGTGTTTTCGGAAGCCTTCGGAATTGGAATTGGGAACTTTCTAAAAATTATGTACATATCTACGTTTGCTCTGGCGATCGCGTAACGCTTTGTCACAAAATATTTCGCATTCATTAAAATTAGCAATAATGTTAAGCATTAACTAACGCTATCGAAAAAATATTACCCATTCACAATGTTAATGCTAATTGTGCTATTTGCTGAGTCACCCCTAATTGTATATTTTAAAGACTATGAATGCGAGGGTTGTTTTTGAAAATGTTAAGAAGATTGTTTTGTGTACTAGTTTTCACTGGTAAACTTATCTAAAGCTTCAAATTCTGATATTTATTAGGAAAAGAGAAATACTCTAATTAAAAATTGTTTTTCCTCGTTGGAAACCTTATCAAAGCAAAACCCTGGATTACAATACTAAATCCGTTTCGATAGATAAAGTCGACTCGTTTTTCTTGTTGGATTATAAAAGTACCTACCAACTTTACTAAATTTCAATTTTCTTTCTTTTATAAATAATAAAAATAAAATTTAAAAATATTTACAGAATTAATATTCATTCATTTATTTATTTTGTTTTACAGAAACAAACAGTAACAAGATTAAATTAGGTACATTATAAAGGTAAAGTTGAAAGTTAGACCGGCAAAGTTTCTAAATATGGTACATTCTTAAATGTGTACGTGCGTGTGTATTTGTATAGGAGTAAGTGTCTAGGTGTGTGTAAGCATATGCATCATTAATAAACAAGTGGGAGCGTATTGCAGCCAGATAGAATGAGTCAAAATTTATTTTCAAATACATTAAGGGGCATGTTAAATATATCAATAGAGTATATATTAAAAAAAACATTATTTTATTTACAAGAACGATATAGAAAAGAGTGTTGTGCATTGTTAGAGCTACAGACTAGCAGATGGAATAAATATTAAGTATAAAGTTGTCTTACAATTTTGCAAGTTCAATAAGGAAGTTTAGTGGTATTTAAATTGTTTTCTTTTGTTAATAGACTATCAATCTAAGTTAATTAAAAAAAACATTTTTATGTATCGTATTATCAACGCTGTGGTTTTTTCAGTGTTTTGTTATTTTGAAATTACTCCGCCTGTGTCGTCACAAGTTCACGAGTTCTGATGAGTAGTAATCACAACACTCCTATCATTGATTGGATCGGAAAAAATTGTAACGTAGTCCAAAGTAGATTTTTTTCCGTACATTTTTGAGAAATTTCGCCGTATCTAGGCAAAATATTCTCTCGTATTATTTTGTAAACTTAAGATTTATAACATTGATTTCATTTCTTCTCTCTCGAGGCCAATCATCCATAATACTTTTCTTAGCAGACTATGCTTAAATAATAATTAAAATTAAAATAAATATTATAAATTATGTTTAAGAAGCAAATACCCTTTGTATTAGTGTACCTTTATAACACCGAGGCGTTGTTTAAGGGTTCCTGGTCTGACGTATTGTCCAAATTAACAACATAAAATTTTCTGTTTCATTTGAAATAATTTTGTTATTTTGGTCAAATAATAATAAAAATGAAAATAAAGAAATTCGAATAAAAGTAAAATATTCATGCCAATAGGGAAATATCACATACTACGAATACAGAATAAAATATATGAAACGGATTTAGATTAATTTATTTTATTTTCAAAATCAATATGGATATTGTGGAGAAATGTTTTCATACATAAATGTGTAAAAGAAATAAAATAAAAATACGTTCGTAGAAAAACGCGACGTGTTTGGCCTTGGTTGTTGTGGCGCCAAGATTCGTGATAATGTTCTTAACAAAATTCAATGGCTAGGAACAAATAAACATAAATCGCAACGAGTTAGGGGCGTGGCCAAAAATTTTTTACTTGAGAGTATTTTATAGACTTTTGTAACATTAAAAATTAAATAAAAACTTAATATTTACCTATTACATGTATAAATTAACATAAAACGTTGTATAATGTCGGTCTCCTGGCGTAATGGTCAGCGCCTTCGTCTACCATGCAAGAGGTCTCGGGTTCGATTCCCGACATGATTTAGATGAAATATTTATTTTAAATGATGTTTTTACACTGGAAGATTTCATAATCCCTGGACTGGTACCTAAAGCGTAAGACTGATCATCTTATCTTCATGTGACAAAAAATGATCGAGATACGCTGCGATTGGTGTACCAATGCATTGCCCTATGCACGATTAGGTGCGGAGAGGAAATGGTGGTGACATAACATACAAAGTCACCTCTATCACAACACGGACTATCTCTTCGTTCTAGTAACGAGAGAACCCTTTTAATACCCCTTCATCGCTCTAATTTTCTTGCCTCCTCTTTCACAGTAGTAGCTGCTTGATTGTGGAATAATCTACCGACTAATGTTAGAGACGCCCCTTCTTTATTTACATTTAAGTCAAGATTGAAATGTCACTTTCTAAGTATTTAAATTGTTCCTTTATCCTTCTTCTTTCCATCCTATCCCCTTTCCTCTCTTCATAGTATAGTTTTATATTTTTGTGTATTTTTATTTTCTTAATCTTTGTTTTTAATTTTTGTATAAAATTGTAAGATTCAATATGTCCATGTACCTGTAATTTTCTCAAACTGAACGGTTTGGGTAGGTAGGAAGAAATTGCCTTAAGGCAATATGCCCGCCCTAATATGTATATAAACTGTATATGTATAAAAAGTGTTAAATAAATAAATAGTATATTTATAAATATCATATGTACGTCTTCTTCTTCTTTAGCCTTGTTCTCTCCACTGCTGGATAAACGCCTCTTCCATACGTCTTCATTTCTTCCTATCACCCGCTTTCATCATCCATGTTTTACCGGTTATCGAGGCAATGTCATCAAGCCATCTTTTCTGTGGCCTTCCAACACTTCTTTTGTTCGCCCATGGTCTCCAATTTATTATTATGGATGTCCATCTGCCATCATTTTGACTGGCCAAGTGTCCTGCTCACTGCCATTTTAATATACGTTTGTAAAAACATTATATTGTACGTAAATAGACATATAAATATAATATGTAAATATTTGAACCGTACATAATATGAAGGATGGATGTCATTATTGATGTGTTTTTAAATAATAATGGCATCTGACGATAGTTCATATGATCTACATTTCTGTTGAATACATTTTGACGAAAAGGGTGTACTTTCCGAGATACCTCAGCAAGAAAAAAAATACATACAGGGGATAAAGGATGGGTGACAGTTAAAAATTGAAAATAAATCGAAAATTTACGTTTATGTAAAAAAAAAAAAACTTTAAAATAAGGTCTTCATCCACTCATGTCTTTTTATTAAATATAATTTTAAATGAAACTATTTATTACACACATATGAGAAAAAACCATAGATATTCTTTTAAATAATTGGAAAATTCTAAAAGATAGTTAATACGTAACTGCATAATTATTTATTTCTGTACAGTCCATTTTAATTATAAATAAACTTTTTCTACGCATGCGTGACAAAAAGTTTTTAAATAAATGTGTGTGCGTGCTTACACAAGCATGTCTACTTGGTTTACCGACAGGCACTAACACATCATAGGCTTATTAAACATTCAAACGCACTGTAAGTGTTAATTATTATATATAGTCGAATATATTGTATTATATTTACAACTACAATATTTTTTGTTTTTTTTTAAATTTTAGCAAAGATAATATCTACTTTTCAAAAATATTGGCATCCCTCAATACTTGGCTTATTTTTAATGGCAACATTGTGACAGGGTTGGTTGGGCAGACACAGGGGCAGGGGTGGGGGGTAAGGTGGTTTGATTGACAGCCTCCTCATCAGTATTCCCGACCCGCCATTGGCCAGACACGAGCTGTCAATCAAAGACCCTGCCTACCCTCTTTAGGGTTCCGGGACCCTGGTTAGGGGGTGAGAAATATAAAAATACAACTGAAATTTAAAATAGACCGCCATTAACATAATACTTTACATAAAGTACACGACTCAATGCGTTATGCACAAAAATTGTATGGCATTTTGTGCCACATTCATCTTATTTTATTTGTTAAATTTTGTAATACTTTTAACAAGTTAAACTCTTTGTCCAGGTGAATGAAGAACACAGTTTTATGTTTTAAATAGAACCAGAGCCTGTTTTATTTTGGGAAGTTAACATTTTATCTTCGATTCTGTCTACAAAGTCAAATAAGTTTTATGTATGAAAAATAGAAAATTTTTTTTTTTTTTAAACATGTTGGGTAAATTACCGACGAAAATACTTTAAATTTTTATTTAAATATTCATATTTTCGTACATAAATATCGATTTTACTTTATACCGTCTCGATATATACCGATGAAAAAAGCGTTTGTAATTGCGGCCTTGGGTCCCGATTACAATGGGAAGTTAACATTTATCTTCAATTAAATCTACAAAGTAAAATTAAGTTTTCTGTATGAAAGGCAGAATATGCATATAATTTTTTCTTCTAAACATGTTCAATTATAAGTTACCGACGAAGATACTTTAAATGTTCATGCAAATATACTCATTTTTCATCACTCTCGGGAAAAAATCTGTAAAAAAAAAATTGTGTGGAAATCGGTCCTCCCCGTAGTGTAGTGGATAACGCGTTCGCCCATCATACTTGACGTCCTGGGTTAAATTCCTGCCAAGACGGACGTGAAATAATGGTTTTAAAAATTCAGAATGATCCATCCAGAGTGAAAAAAAATCGATCAAAGTTTTTATTATTTAAAAAAGGTAAAACGTTTTCCTATGATTTACCCAAACGTATTCATTTTCATCGAGTCACGGAAGGGCAGGTTTCGAATCTCGGACCTCCGGGTATAAAGTCTATTCGTCATCTGAGTATATTTACGATCGTAGTCATGAACCCTTTCAGATTTTATGCAAATATTTCTTATTCTGAACCTATGTGCCTACCTACTAAACGTAGAAAAAATTAAAGCTGTTTCTTTAAAGAAAAACTAGTCATAATATTAATATATTCATTCATAAATAAAACTGCTTCGTGAAACTATTTTTAAAAATAACAGTATTTTTGTGAAACTGCATGCTGCTCTAACATGTTATTTAGAAACTGTTTCGCGAATCAGTTAAATTTTTAAGACCGTAACTGTTGCTGCTTTTCAAAAATAACTACGCTCATCTTTACAACCTAATATTTTTTTAATACCCTTTTTTAAAATATTTTTTTCTTTTTTTATGATTTACACATATGTTTAAATTACGGGGCCATTTTCAACGAGTTGTTAATAACCCTGTATTAGAAAATGGCAATCAAGTTGGGGTAGAGTGGGGTTCGAACCCCGGACCTCTGATCCGTGAATCCCTAACACTAGCCCCGGGACCATAAACCAATTCTTCTTATCTTAACTATTCTTCATCAATAAACTATTTAAGGATCGTTTGTAATTAACACTTGATCTCAATCTGATAATTAATCGTCTAAGTTTATTAAAAATGTATCGTTGACTATTTTTCTTTTTCTTCTGTATTTCAAAAACAATTAAAAAAATTATTGAGTTATATTGTTCATCAATTATACGTGATCATTATAATGAGAACATCAAATTTCAATGGCCATGTCTACTCCGTTGACTCAGCGGTCAGCTATTCGCTCCCTAATCTGTACCATTGATTACATATATCATAGTAAGACTTAAATCTGTAAATCATAATAATATAAGACAATTAAATCATATAATCGGCATTTATTTTAAGTTTGAAGTATATTACATTTCGCCTGGCGCCTATCGAACATGTACAAACTTGATCAGCAAACCGCACCTGTAATGAACGCAATTCGCCCGAATATTTGGTTCGGTAAACGCGAAACCAAATAATGTTCGTATTCGTTTCGGTTCAAAAAATCCGTATTCGGCGCATCTCTAGTTCAAATGTTTTCCGTCTTTGTTGTAGTAATATCTATCAATCTGGCACCAGGTACGTACTCGCTAATTTTCAATCAAAACCAAGAACTGAAATCTGAAGTGCGAATCGTAAAGCTGTAGGATAAGTTTCAGGCGGGGGTAGTTAGGGATGAGTGAGAGTGGGGGTAGATTGGAATTAGGGTGGGGCATGGAGGTTTTAGTGGGAAGAGGTTCAGATATTAAATTTCACCTGGCTAGGCGTCAGTTGGTGACAGTACTTTGTCACTTCTGTACCTAATCGCTTTTAGTCTGCAGATAAAACTTTATATTCACAAATAAAAAAGAATTACCCTTGCAGGGATAACATGCTTATTTTATTTATTTGTGATTCATATCTCAACAGAGACGAATATCTAGCGAAGATAATATTAAATTTATTGCAACCATTTTCTCAGATAACCATTATAATTATAATTGTATTCAATACAGGCCGTCTGCATGAGTAAAGGGGATTTCTTCCAGTTTTAGTTTTTGTTTGTTTATTTGTTATATTTATTTTGTTTTATTTTTCCAAAATACAGTAAATCACAATTTTTCTACACTATAATATTATCAACAAAAAAATACGTCCTAAAATTAATGAAGAGACCTTAATTTGGAAAAAAAATACTGAACTGAGTGTGGGCCATTCCTTTTTTAAATATTTTTATTACTGTATAGTTATGGTACATAAATATAATATGATACAATAAGTCTACAAGGAAACTTATTTGTACAGAAATAGAAAAGGTAGATCATAAGCAAAAGGAAAAATCAGTCAAATTTTATTACTTTAATTTTATTTTATTCCAAAAAATAAAAGCAACAGAAAACAGGAAAATCAAGAATAGGCAGAATGGGCAAACTCCTACGCATGACTAAAAAATTCGTTGAAAATGACCACCAAAATTTAAATATTGAGTAAATTGTAAGAACGCTAATATTTTTATTTTTTTAAAATAAAATAATATAATATATACATGAATAACTAATAAAATGTTAACATAAATTGAAATAATGCGGTGGTCTATTGGATATTAATTTTTGATGAATATATTTAAGTAACTTGGTTTAAAATATAAGGAAAACTAATTATTTGGTCATATAAGGCACAGTCCATTAATATTTTCATGACATTTGCTCATGTGTGCGTATCAGAAAGTTTAAAAATAAAATATTCTATTTTGCTTGGGTATTAACACAAGCGTAAATTGTATGTTTACTTGGTTCACCGACAGGCGCTAACACAGTGGGGAATTTCAGTGGTTTTCTTATTTTTTTTAAATTTGTTCATTTACCATCAAACTAAAAGATTTTATTTTTAAATATTTTAAGGTATTGCGCTTCATTTTTTTTAGTTTTATGATTTTGAAATTACTCCGCCTGTGAGGTTGTAAGTTCTCTACGGTGAGCTGTTCTGTTTGGTGGGTTATCTTCCCGGTAACCGGGTATGTATCACAACACCCTGCCATTGGTTGATTTCGAAAAACTAGTGACGTCGTTTAAAGTAGTTCATTTTTATCAAAATTATTACATTTTAGAGAAACTTTGCCGTATGCTCTAATTTTTACCGCGCTTAAGAAAATTTCCTCATTGGAGGATATAGATGACAGACCATTTTGATGATTTGAGCATTGTTTTTCTATCACTTTCTCGCAAATGCCTCCCCAATACTGCGCAAAAAGGAAAACTGCACGTCGGATTGGTTATGCCTGACTATAATCGACGTTTCGTTATCCCGTTTTAGAACTTTTTTTTATTCATTAAAAATATTTTATTCTTTTTTTTTTTAAATTTTCGTCAGTGAAATATTTATTAAACATTGTTTAATTTCTTTCTTTCAGAGAATGGACTTCCTCGTCGTCTCAGAACTGCCTACACCAACACTCAACTCCTGGAACTGGAGAAGGAGTTCCATTTCAACAAGTATCTGTGCAGACCACGGAGGATAGAGATTGCCGCTTCCTTGGACCTGACTGAGAGACAGGTAGATAAAAAAAAAACATTCATACTATGGGTATTTAAGTTGTGAAATATATCTCAATTTATTGCAGCAGAGAGGAAAAACATTTTTGAGAAGGAAATGTGGAAGTCTAGGCATTTACAGGGCTTATTTTTTTTTTATTTTTTTTTTTATTTATTTCTTAAGGTAGCTTATATTAAAACTAATATAAACTATTATGTACATTTACATCATCTATATATATTTACATTTCCTTACAGTAACTTATACATTTATTTTTAAATTCTTTCAGACACTTTTCATTCTTCATACATTCAGGCATCTCATCATACATTTTTAAACCCTTATACATCAAACAATTTTGCGACTCAGCTCTTTTCAATAATGGTAGTCTTATTTTATCCTTTTGTCTAGTAGCATATTCATGACAATTTTTGTTTAAGACAACTTTATCCTTAAAATATTTATTAAATTTTATAATATTTAAAATATTAAATAAAATATTATTATGATCAGTTTATTTTATTTGTTTCGAATACTAACAGATGTACAGTTTAAACTAATAAAAATAAAAACTTTAAAAAATGTATACATAGTAGTGACTGCCATCCAATTATATGTATTCACTAAATTATACTGCAATAAAGCGACGACGGCTTAAAGTTTAAACTTTATAAATAATATATTATTTACCATGCATAAAAAAAAATCTGGATAAAACAAGGAGATGGTGGGTAGGAAATTGATAAGAAGTGGTAAAGGATGATTAAAGGAAAGTAGGAGTGGAAAATTTCATTTGGTTTAATGATTAAGAACAAGAAAAGAGACAAAACGTCTGTTCTCTGTTATTCTGAATCAAGCCTATTAGTTCTCTTCTGTATCTATTATATGAAGTAATAAATATATAGACTTCTTATTCGTGTTAAAATTGCTTCACATATACGAGGGATCGTAGAATGTGTTCGATGATTCGTTTTAATATTACGAATATAGAAAATATCAGAGAGTCTAATTGGTCTGGAGAGAACACGATAAGCAAGTAGCTAAATTATTTCTGGGGAATTAAGTGGCCACTTTACACACTGGAGAACATTCACAAAATAACTCCCTATGGAAGAAATCCAACATACTCAAAACATTGTTGAGTAAAATATATACTTATGTAGACCTTGGCTGCGTCCTTGCACCGTTCTTATTCATCATATTTTTTATTTATTTATTTAACTTTTTGTACATAATGTTATTTGTACATTGGCGGGCTTATTGCCAAATGGCAATTTCTTCCAACCAACCAATAAAATAAAAGTTTTATTTTTATAATTCAAGTTACAGAACATATTCAATAGAAAAAAAAAAAAAAGATTAAAAAGTGAAAAATATATAAAAATAGAAATAAACGTATTTGTTTATAAATTACCTTAAATCAAAACCATTACTCAATGGGAAAAAGGAAAAAAGCGGAAAGAGGAAAAAGGAAAGGAGGAGAGATTAAGGAAGAGAAAGGAGATGTTTCTTCAGACGTGATTTAAACAGAGATAATGTAGTAACATCTTTGATGGTGGATGGGAGATGATTCCACAGTCGAGCCGCATGGACACTATATGAGTTAGAGAAGAAAGAGGAATTGTGTATGGGTATTAAGAGAGTGCCTTGAGAATGAGAACGAAGAGGTAAACCATGAACTGATAAGCGTTGAAATTTTTCACGCAGGTATATAAGAGCGTTAGGACTATGAAGTACATTGAACAGAAGTGAGAGGGAGTGATAGTCTCTCCGCCGTCTAATTTTGAGCCATTTCAGTTGCCTACGATAATCAGAAATGTGGTCATATTTCCTAAGACCAAAAATGTACCTTATGCATGTATTTTGAAGTCGTTCAAGTTTATCGAGTTGCTCACAGCTTAAATCAGTCATGGAAACATCAGCGTAATCTAGAATGGGTATATTGATGGATTTTATCTTATACAAATGCAGTGCGGGATGAAGGTGGCTTGGCATGGTTTAGCTAGAAGTATTGTATGTTAATCGTGTTTATGAATATATTGTATACCATTATTTTATTGCCCTTGTTTGTCTTTGCGATACAGATACATGTTATTTTTGTTTACTTTCTTGTACACATTATGTTTTTTCATATAAATGTTGTAATTGGCTAATAAATAAATAAATATATATTCCACCTGATCGAGACAAAAAAATAAGCTCACCCCTAAAGTTGTGCGTATTGGAGTACGCAGACGATGCGGTTCTTCTTGAAAAGTAGGTTAGTGATCTTCAGGAAATTGTTGATAAACTGAAAGAAAACTGTGCTCGTCTAAATCCTAATATAAAAATAAAAAGACTCAAACTATATTTAACAAATCCTGTTCTGACCCTGATCAACCTCTTTTTAATATTGTGCAGAGGACCGAGAAAGTTAACAGCTTTAAATACTCGGAAGTTCACATAGCAGAAGATGGAAGTAACCCGCCTAGGAATTGCTCGAACAACTTTTAACATGATGCATGTTGTCTGGAACACTAGTCTATACTTGGTCAAAACGAAATGCCAATTACTCAACTCTTGTATAATGCCAGTGCTCCTATCTTGGCACCTTACTAAAGCTCAAAACACCAAACTTCTGGGTTTTAAGAGTTAGTGCTTGAAGAGAATATTAGATATATGATGGCTCGATTTCATAATTAACATTAAACTTCCCACAACGAGCGTCTTGAGGATTTGGAGAACCAAAATCCAAGATATCTTTCCTTTACACCTGCCGGCTCCCGCCGTCCCGGGAGGCCGTCGATCGCGATCTTTCGACTTCAACTAAAGGACGCGGGATTGACTTGGAAGGATGAAAGAGTGCAGGCAGGCAATAGGGTCAAATGGAGGCGTCTGGTGATCCAAATACTTCATTTAGGATCGAATATGGAAAATAACAAGAGAAGAAGAAGACCTTGAGCAACTCAATATTATACTAACAAATAAAAAATAAAAATATTTTTCATTCCATTGAGAACTTATTTGTTTAGATATCCTATAAGTTTATAAAATATTAGATTAGGGTTTACGTAAGAACAATGTACAAATTTTTTCTTAAATGTATTTTTTTTAATTTCAGGTGAAAGTTTGGTTTCAAAATCGGCGGATGAAACATAAAAGGCAGACAATTACTAAGGGAGATGACGGAGACGATAAAGACTCCACCACTTCAGAAGGAGGAAAGAGTTCCAAGATGTCTTCTGATAAGTTTATGGATGATGATGGACCGAGCAGTAAAAAGAGCTGCCAAGGATGTGAAATGCCGCCAGCAGGGTTACTAGGACCAAACGAAGAACTTCCAGACCTCAATGCTTCCAGGGGCAATAACAACAATACACCTAGTGCGACCAATAACAATAACACAAGTTTTAATACCAATAGTAATGGTGCTTCTAGCGTGACAAGCTCAGGGTCATTCGATAAACTCGGGGGAGAAGAGGACTCGAGATCCAACGAGTCCAGCGGCCTCCACCTCGCGAGTCCTCGCTTGCCCGGCAGTAAAAAGGTTAAAACCGAAAATCGAAGAAATTCTCCAAACCTGGATAGTGTTGGAATATGTAAAACATCTCCGAGTTCGGGGAAAGAAGGACAAACGTCTATGGCAGGACTACAGGATAGTATTGCAGCTAGCAAAGGACTGTCGTCGATGAGTCTAACTCCCTCATCTACCCCAGGAACTCCGTCCACGATGCACCCTAGCCCCCTCGGTGCTCCACCAGGAGCGCTCTATCCTCGACCGTCACCCCCGGCAGCTGCTACCAACGCAGCGTCCGCTGTCGCCATCACACAAAACGTCCCCAACGCCATACCCCCCTACATCATCAGAGGCGCTCACCTCAACAATCTTCCAAACAATTATCCGGGGAGCCACCCCGACTATCGGAACGACGTGGCCGCCCCGGTTTTAGGCCGCGGTATAAGTAAGCAATCGCAGGCGCAACAATTCCAGCAGATGCATCAAAACTACGCCCACGAAATTTACCACACAGGTCAGCAGGGAGTGGCAACAATGGATCCGCACCATTTCTCTAGAGTCCCGTCACACGGGAGAAGCCACGAGGCAGTGCCGCGAGGAATCCCGCGAGGCAGCGCGAGGCATAATTATTCGGGGTCTTTGAACCAGCCTTACCACCAACAAAACTTTAATTACAATAATTACAAAAACTCGATCCATCACGAGCAAGGCTCGTACCACCACAACGCCTCTAATTACGCGCAAGTGCAAGCGTATGCCGCGGAACACGGAGCGTATCATCCGAACAGCCATTTCGGGTACCACTACCCGGGGGAGATGAGCCACGCCATGAGCGCGGCAGGGCCGGCGCAGGGTGAGGCCGCGAGCGTCGTACCGCCGTACTACAACTCCGACCCCTCGCAACACAAGGGCGCCCACAACGTGGAGTACCCCAGCAAGCACGGGTACTACGAGAGTGCCGCCTACAGCCACTCCGCGGCGCACCACGCCGACGCGGCCCCCGCCAACGCCGGCGTCTACGGCAATAGCACAAACGAGACGTTCTCCGCCGCCAACCCGGGAGCTAACCACGTGACCAGCGTCATGACCCCTCCCACGAGCGTCCAGACGGACTCCAGCGACAACTACAGCTCGTTTCACCAGTTCTACGAAGCTTCCCAAGTCCAGCCCGCGTCCGCGGGAGACAACAGCAACAGCTCTTCCGATTTCCATTTCCTTAGTAATCTGGCGAATGACTTTGCTCCTGAATATTACAGTATTTGAGTTGAAGACTACAGTGGGATATTGGTAGATAACCTTTTCCCATGAACATTTCCCGCATCCGAGTGATTAATTTTAAAAAACGTAATTTGTGCTCTCGATAGTGCCTCAGTTTATAGATAAATAAGGCTATAAAACTTAGATATTATTTAGGTATTTTTTGTATAGTTACGTCATTTTAAGTGCTTAAGGAAAACCGAATAAAATCGCAATGTCATTGAAAATTTATTAAAAATGACAGCAAAAAATCACTTGAATTTGCAAATTTTAATGCTTGTCATAAAAAATTATAGGTAGGTAAATTAATCATTGATTTAGGTACTTAATAAATTAACTGGAATGTACAGAAACTATTAAACTTAATTTCAATATTTGTTGTGAAACATACATAACTTTTATTGATTCATTTTATACACATACTCGTACCTATATTATTGAGAAAAATCCGCTGTTTTTTTCGCTTGAAAAACACACGAAAATGGCTCAGTAGTGGCAAAATTCTAATATAGATATAAATTATAACTTATTTCTAGAATTTAAATCCAAGACGTGTAATAAATTTCTTATAAGGTAAATGTATATTGTCGCATGAGCCTGTTAAAGAAATTACTGGAATAGCTATATAATGTATGTAATGCTACACTAGTATTTTGCGGGTAGACAAAAACCAAGATTGTAAAATATGTTTTATTTTGGGTGCCGTGTATGATTTATATGTATGTGTATATCAATATTTAGATGCTATGTACTTAAACCCAATGCTTTAAATTGAATTGCGGATTTATTTTTATTAAAAGGAACTAAGTTACTATTTTCAAAATACATAATTCATTAATTTATTTGTGACCAAAAACAAATTGATCAAATCGGCTTTTCGTAACATTTCATGAAAAATTCATTATATTGATGTAATATGGAGTGTTACTTTTGAGATTCTAATTTAAAAGTTACTATAACATAAAGTTTGGTAGGTACCTAGTAAAAACATTTACCAGCAACCCACAACCATGGCATTTTTACAATATTTTATTTGTTAATGTAATAAGTATGCATCTTTATAGATGGATTCAAAATTTGCCGTAATTCGTCGTAATAATTTGATTTCAAGCTGACCGGAGCATTGCGTCTATAAGGTGAAACTGACGTTATATTGCCGCCTATAAGTGACACTGCCAGTACATTGCCGCCTTTAAGGTTACAAACACTGACGGGGTATTATCGCCTATGATGGGTGGAAATTTTGGTACCTTCTTAATACATTATGAGCACTACTCCAAATTAAACAAACCATACTGTACTTCTCTTACTTTTCATAAAACAAGAAGAAAAAAATGTTGCATTACATTAAAACGTTCATGTTTGTTAGTGAAAATTATTGGCGGAGGTTCATTGAATTTTATTAAAGACATAAAAAACGAGTGATACTTAAATCCACAAATTCCTTATAACCAGTGACCGGTGTCATTGCTTTCGCTACATCTTCATTTTTTATTTATTACAAATATACATATTACAAAAAAATAATAACGTATCCCTAACTCTATGAGGCCAAGAGCCCTGTGTTGAGTTGGGATACAACATAATGGAAAGTGGAAGGATACATATTATTAAATAATACTAAAAATACAAAATATAACGTAAGCATAAAATTGTAATAAACATCTGGACAACACGCTTAATAGTATATAAATATTTGCAATGTCATTGGTCTCTTCTTTTAAACAATACTCGAACCTATGCTCTTCTCCTGAAAATGGCTTTCGTTTTGGAGAACCTAATATGTTCATTGCGACTGGTCAGTCTTTTATTTCTCAATTTATTACTGTAAATATTTAAATGCTTTCAACAGATATCTAGAACCTTTAAAACAAATTAAAGGTTAAGAATTTACATAGCTTGTGACCTGTCATTAGCTGGTTTAAGTGGTTGCTTTAGTGTGTAACATAAACCATTCTGGCTATAAATAAACATCTACATTTCATAAATACTTCCATATGGTCGACCTTACCTATAAAACTTTCCCAAAATTACCTTTATTTGAGGGAGAGGAAGAACAGAATCTTCTTCAGTAGCAGAATGAAGAAAAGTTTTTTTTCTTTTTGTTTTAAAATAATGCAACACAGTACGAATGTATAAGTTTTATACACATATAGATTATTTAGAGTCCTAACAGAAAACACTATTTATCATTTTTAAACATTTCTGGATGTACTATTTTCACAAAGGGGACGATATGTTGATTTTTCTGAAATAAGACAGCTGCAACCCTTTACTTATGTGGGTAATATTTTACCAATTATATCACCTACTCCAAAAACCATTCATTTCTCTTAGAATATCTGTCAATCTTGCTTAAATTCCTAGTGAGTTGAATCCAATATTACCTGTACGTAAAATTATGAGGATTTGTTCTAGCTTTTAAAAGTAGAACCCCGTAGCTGTCAAAATTGACCAAACGTTAAAAAAAATGGCTTCCTGAAAAATATCATAACACATGTCAACGCTATCATTGATTGGTTTATTGACAAGAACTTGTGACGTCATTCAAAGGTGTTAATTTTTATTAAAACTATTTTTATATTTTTTTCCGTAAATTTTTGAGAAACTTCACTCCACAATCAAATGCTCTAATTTTTACCGCGTGTAAGAAATTATTTTTATATCCGCTTTTCCGTAGCACTGAATTTCGTCATTAATTAACTAAGTTGATAGAATGAGTAACGTTAGCCCTACTGGAAATTGTATACAATAAATGTTTTCTTGCGCGCGGTAAAAATTGGAGCATTAAATTGTACGGCAAAGTTTTCTAAAAAATTACTGATTTTTTAAAAAATAAAAACGTTTTGATAAAAACGAACTACTTTAAATGACGTCACTGATCACACAAATCAACCAATGATGAGAGAGTTATGGAGAATTTCTGGTTTGCTTGCCGTCAGTGGACTAATGGGCAGAACTGATAAAAGATAAGCGGAAGAGAACCTCTGACGCCCTAGCGCTAATAATAAAAAAAATAAGACACACCTAAAAAAAAACTCAATTTTTTTTTTTGCTTAATCTATAATTTAAAAAAAAATAAAAACCACTGAACTCCCTATTTCCATTCGTGCATGTGCTTTATAGCCACAGGATATTTGTTAATCTGCATAGGTTCCGTGTGTAAAATGTCATAAGCTATTAAATTATTTAATACTTATACTTTGTAAATTCTAGAATTTTAATCGTTCGTGCGCGTTATCTTGCTCATATTAGTAAATTATTTAAAAATATAAACATTTCAAAAGTCAATCTTTAAATAACGTGAATCTAGGTTTCATACCGTACATGCGCTCTGTAGCTGCAAGACGCAAGACGTGCTGTAATCTAGCTCTTATCTGTTATTAAATCATGTCGTAATTGAATACGAGGAACTGGAATCCCAACCACCCATGCGCCATGTAGCTGCAAGACGTGTTGGGATACTTATTGTTCAGCGCCCTTGAGATGATGTTAACACAAACGGCTCTTCATAAATTACGAATTTCAGTGGTTTTTTATTTTTTAATATTGTTAATAGACTATCAAACTAAGCAACTTTTTAAAAATATTTTTTTATGTGTCGTATTGTCGGCGATACGATTTTTTAAAGTTTTGTAATTTTAAAACTACCCCGCACGTGACATCACTAGTTCTAGTCGGAGAGTTCAGCGGATTGGTTTGTTGGCTTCCCAGAAACCGGAAATTTATTGCAACACTTTATCATTGGTTTACCCGAGTTACTTGTAACAGCTTAAGTAGTTCAATTTTATTAAAATCATTTAATATCATTTCTTTGAATTAATTCTCACATTTTCGAGAAACTTCGCCGTACAAGTTAGTAAACATTTTTTATATCCGATTTCCTGTGGCACTGAAATTCCTCATTACCCATAATAATGATTGCTTTTACTTATCTGTGTAAAAAAAATCGCTTTCACACTTCTTTTATGTTAAAAAAAATATAAAGCTTATTTATGATGATGTAATAACTTATATAAATTTATTTATGTACAATACAAAAAGTATCGCAAATTTTGAATTTCCGCGGATTACGTATATTCGATTTTCGATTCTTTTGTGGCGTCATGTTAAAACTCATGTCTCTAACTTATGCCGACAAGTTCGGCTATTTTGAATGTTCAGTTAATTTTTGACAGCTGCTTTGCTGGATTTACTTCGATTTTTGCCTATTCCAAAAAAATGGATCAAAGAATCTATATCAAATTTTGTGTAAAAAAACAAAATTTAGTGCGCGGTCGCATTCCGAATGTTGACTGTGGCATATGGTGAAGCTACCTTGGACCGAAGCAACGTTTTTTGGTGGTACAAAATGTTCTCAGAGGGCCGAGAAGATGTGAACGACGAAGAGCGTGCCGGACGCCCGAGCACGTCAACAACAGACGAAAACATTAATGAAGTGAAGAAAATAGTATTGGCCAATCGTCGAATCACCGTTAGAGAAGTTGCTGAGGACCTAAACATGTCGATTAGCTCGTGCCATTCGATTTTTACTAATGATTTGGGCATAAGACGGGTCGCTGCGAAATTCGTTCCAAAATTGCTCAATTTTGACCAAAAACAGCATCACAAAAACATAGCTCAGGACCTGTTGGACTCAGTCAGCGACGACCCAAATTCGCTCCAGAGGGTCATTACTGGTGACGAATTATAGGTTTATGGTTATGACGTGGAAACCAAAGCTCAATCATCCCAACGGAAGCTGCCGCACGAGCCAAGACCGAAAAAAGCGCGCCAAGTTCGGTCAAATATGAAGGTTTTGATTACAGTTTTCTTTGATTGCAGGGGCGTGGCGCATCATGAGTTCTGCCACAGGGTAGAACGATCAATAAGAAATATTTCCTGCAAGTTATTTGCAATTTATGCGAAGCAATCCGCCAGAAACGCCCGGATTTGTGGAAGAATAAAAATGAACTTTTGCACCATAATAACGCCCCTGCTCACACATCGTTACTTGTGGGCAAATTTTTGGCCAAAAATAACATACTAATAATGCCACAACCACCGTATTCCCAGATCTGGCCCCCTGTGACTTTTTCTTGCTCCCGAAACTAAAGAGGCACATGAAAGGACGACGCTACGCTAGTATTGAGGTAATAAAGACGGCATCGAAGGAGGATCAGAACAAGATCACAAAAAAAATATTTTTTGAAGTGCTTCGAGGATTGGAAAAAACGTTGGCACAACTGTTTAATATCTGGTGGGGATTACTTTAAAGGGGACAAAATAGATATTCATGAATAAATAAATAATTTTTGAAAAAACACAAAACTAGCGATACTTTTTGAACAGACTACGTACATAGTAACAAATTAATGTTCTTCTTAAACTATCTTTCATATGGTATACAACTAGGAACTTATTACTGCTGGGGGTGTGATGGGGCGAATCACCCCATTCTGAGGTGGGGTAACACTCCATACATTTCTGCCCGTTCTCCGTCATATTTATATGCTAATTTTTCTAACCTCATTATATTAAGTAAACGCACTTGTATGTAAATCATGTAATTTTAAGGACTTAAAGTTCGATATAAAATACTTTCTCGATTCGCACATTAAGTATTTTATCTGTTTTGTACATTATATATTAAAATAGTTATCACCTATTATTACATCGTATTTATAATTTCTAAAATATACATAAATAATATTATTATTACATGTACAGTACTAAGTTCTATAATATATTAAAGCAAATTTTTAAATGTGTTTTTATTGGCTATGAAACTAATTTGATCGTCATCCCTGTTCGTAACCAGCAGTGTATACATCGCCGCCAAAGAGATAAATCAGCCACTCCATTGGACGGCAAGGCTGTTCATTAAATTCTGCATTCAATTGAATGGCTTACGGATGCTTAGCCAAAATGTTGAAAGGATCGCTTAACAAAAAGACTGAACGTCGCTTATCCTTTTTAATTTGACACGACTTGTATTATTTTTTTGTTTATTTTTTTACGTAAAGTTAGGTTAGATTAGGATTAAGTTTAATAAAAAAAAATGTTTTTTTTAGTTAGTTGAATCCAACCAATCCTAACCCGGCGGCTTTTGGTTCAGCCGTTTCAAAAGGTCTAGCTTTCAACTAGCTAACACGTTGAACGTTGAGCTATCCTAACGCATTTAACGAACGGTCTAGCCATTCAATTGAATGCTGGCATTTGATGAACAGCTTAGCCGTCAGATTGAGTGGCTAATTTAATGACGTGGTGAAGAAATATATGAAAACATCAATTGGTAGTACATTAAGCGTATTAAAAACATAAAATGATAAGAAAAAAGTTCCCACATATCCATTGCCTGTATATGGGTATACCATAGAATTAAGAATAGTCCAGAAGGAGCGTAGGATCATATTTGAATACATCGGACTGTGTCCAATAATTCCCCCACTTAGACACACTTTCGCCTCGCGCATACGTTAAGTCGCCGGTTAATGTTGCTTGATGGGAAAAAATAATAATCATAACACAAATGCAAGGTAAAAAAAAAGAAATCTGCTAATTTCTCTAAAATTGTATTGTGCGCGCGGAAACATTGATTGACACAACAGATTAGATAAATAAAGGCCCATTTAATAAGAGTAATTGAATTTATGAACTTTGAACTCAAAATATAAAACAAATTTTATTTGACACAAAACGGATATTTTTATATCATTCTAAATAATATTTGATGTTTTAAAGATAATGTCGTTCAAACGTCCCCCAAGGCGTTGTTTAATCCGAGGTCTAATTTTCATTAGTTTTTTTATTAAATGAGCAAAGTAGGGTAAAAAAATCTACCCTGGCAACACTAACGAAATTTCCATTTTGTTTCTTCGACAATCTGACAGATGGAAAAATAATTCAATTTTTAAGTAATTCATTTGCTACTTCAACATTCGTTTGTTAATTACACATGAAATGTGATGCCATCATGTTTCTTTAAGATCCTAGCAGTATTTCTACACTTTAAAAGGACACAACACGGCATAGTTTAATTAAAATCAGAAGTTGCGCACTGAGCGACGTCTACAAAGAAACTAATGGGGCAAAACGTAAACCTACTCATTTATGAGTAGTTGAGTCGCCTTCTGTTTGATGTGCGTATGCGGTTTTTGGACGATTCTTAATTATATGGAGTATACTTACTGATTTAATCAGTGTTATGCACAGATAGTATCTATTCAGTGGTTTTATGTATAATATAAATTTATATAATTTACACGTACATAAACATAGACATTTCTTAAATTACAAATAATCCTTTTTATCTTTCAAACGATCGTTTGAAATCAATGGTATGACTTTATTTTATTTTTTTATTTTTATTTATTCAGAAAACATACAGTCATACAAAATAAGTATTAAAAACAACAATTTTTTAACATAAAAAGACCAATTAAGTTTTCATAAATTAAAAAGATATAAACCTTAAATGTGACAAAAAAATAAAAAATAATTTTAAGTGAGAAAAGAATAATTGTTGACATTTGCGTTTTCCATGGAGGTAATAAATAAAAATACCGAATGTACACTCCGAGCCATCCACGCACACACATGAACGCACATATAAAACATACACAAACATATACATTACATGCGGCACATATACATAGCATAAATCACTCAAGATGCACATTCAGCAACTATCCCAAATAATCGACCCCATGAAGAAATTTTCTGTACAAATGCATCGTGCAGTTAAAAATGTCTACATCAATACTGAGTCCGTTATCATTTCTACAGGTACGTCTAATGAATGAATTCGAGGTGTAATTGTTTTTACATGTTGGTACAAAAAAAAGGGAATTTAATCTAGTATAGCAAAGAGGACAACGGAAACCAATATTTTGTAAAAGATTCGGCGAATCAACTATATTATTGAAAAATTTTTAAAAGAAAAATTAAATCATATGTAAGGCGTCTTTTTTTAGTGATTCTATATTATAATTGATCAAAGATGATTTATGGAGAGAGGTTATCAAATAATTATAATTTGGTTATATAACACATATGTGGTGAGTATAAATTAATAAGGCATGAAGATAAGATAAATATTTATGATGCCTACTACAATACATAATCTCTACGTCAATAACATAACAAACGTTGATTGAATTGTGCTAACGTAGAGAGCAAATAACACACAAACGAAAAAAAACTAAATACAGTTTTATTTAAACGTAAAATTGTAAAGCAACGACGTACTATTGACAATCATTGAATGTTGTGAAATAAGAACTTTAAAAAAAAAAAACAGTAAAATTGCCTTAATAGAGCGTTGATTAAAAGTTTTTTATAAGGGAAATAACGTATACCTACGTGGGCATAATTCCAGGTACCTAAGAAATTTATTTTTCAAAACAGTTGAAACGGCGGAAACTACATGTTTATTTTATACCTACACTTTTAATTTATACACGTTGGTGGTTATTTTACCTTATTTAATGTTTTATATTCATAAACAAATTAATGATACCTACAAAATTTTCATTTCCATTTGGATTTCGTTTTGATTCACGATACATGAACATTAATAGTGAGGTTAAATATTTTTTCATATATTGGCATTAAACAAAACTATCGTATTTGAAACACCGTGTTTGAAAACATTAGTTCATTTCAAATATCAAAAAATAAGTGTGAATTCAATTCCGAAAAATTTGCGTACCGGCATTTTTAAATAATGGCATATCAATAAAAAAAACTTCATCATGGCATTAGAAAAAAAAATCTGTCTTATGTATAAAATATTTCCTCATGGAACAGCACTGTATTTTTAATAATCATAATAATAATTATGTCCTGAATTCGTCGTAACAAATATTATGTGGATTACCTACGGAATACCGTGAACACACAATAGTGTGAATGCATTACACGGGTATAAAAAAATTACAATATTGGTCTATGGTACTGACCCAAGGCAAATTCTGTGTTTTGTCTGTGATTTCACATTAATATAAGATATCTGTAGTCTGTGATTGGTCTGTGATTGTCTGTGATTAATATCTGTGGAGTTGGTTGCACGTCGATCTGTCGTAGCTGTCGGTATATTTTTTCTAATATTTCTTCGAAGTTAACGAAGCAATAATTAGATATTGGATTGAAAATGCCTTCAATCAAAAAAATTATCTCTCATGAAAACATCCTCAAATATATAAGGTACTTTATGTTATTTACAAACATCATTCTGTCGTGATAAAACAGTAAAACATGCATCACAGGCTATCATTTTGACCCTAATTCGGCTTGTAATTTATATAGATCCTGTGTTTATTACACTTCTAACTATCAAAATTCATATTTTTTTATCGAAAGTACTTATGTGTAATCTCGCAAATAAATACAACGCTGAAATCCATTACCAATTGAATACTTCACTTTGGGAGATTAAGAAAGGGTCTCTGAGATAGTTTGGTCACGTAGAACGAATGGACGACGAAAGAATGGTAAAACAAGTATATATGGCAAAAATGAACCGTAACGTGAGACAAGGACGACCAAGGAAGACGGCATGATCAGATAAACCAAAATCTTAAGTCTGGTCATGTCAAAAAAAGACAGAACCGAAGGGCATGTATGACAAGATATATGAATGTGGAAGAAGCTAGGAATGTATGCCAGGATAGACGTGTATGGCGGTCCATTCTCTCTGCCTATCCCTACGGAGAAATGGCGTGATAGTAGTAGTAGTAGTAGTAAGGATAATAACCCATTTATTTATTCTTTATTGTCGTCATGTTATTACCAGTGCTCATTACACACGATTTGTATATTTAATTTTAATGCTTTCAGCGTACCAAGTTTGTCCATAGTGCATTTTTCTGCCGATTGGGCCCCTCAATGCGTCCAAGTATCAGAAGTGTTACTTGAATTAGCAAATTTACCAGAAATAATATTGAGTGGTGCACAGTTCTGTGTTTGCCCTGCAGAAGATTTGCCGGATTTGTCGTCCATGTTTAAGGTATGGCTCCTTTTTATTTATTTAGCCAATCGACTCTTGCAGGTTGGCTTAAAAGACAATACAGTCATTCAACACTATGACATCTGGTAGATTATTCAACTACATATGAATAATCCATCCACCATTCATGTAAATTGTACTATTTTGTATATAATTAGTCTAGAGAGCAAAGGACCACTTGCTTCATTAATATAGCAAAAACACATGCATTGATGGGGTCCACATTCATGACATGTGCGGTAAGAGATGCCGGGAGGGTAGAAATTCCCTGCTCCCGTGACTCACACTCGAATGGCCCTAGCCGTTAGTGCTGTCCATGCTGCTATAATGTGCGTGCTCGGTATTTTGATCTCTAGAATTATTCAAGTTTTGTTTTCTTCTAAATATCAAAAGTATGGAGTTAAAGTATTGTATACAAATAAGTATTTATTATAATTTTTTTGCATTATTGGAATAGTATTAAGCAGCTGAAAAATCACAATTAATTTGCCACGTAAAACAAGAGATAAGACACTCCACCTTGAAGCTTTTGTAGTTTCAGATCTACATTATTTAATTTTGAAAGTTTGTAATTTCTGGCACGCGCAAGTCTTGCCTGATGTATACGGTTGTCAACCTCGCCCTTTGACTGCCCATCTCAGGTGATAATAAACAGGCTTTTTCCTAAATAAATAAATAACTTCTTTTTTTATCTCTTGTCATTAAATATGTATCCATGAAACATACTTTATTTTATTGTATCCAACCCGTTTACAATAATTAGACATGGAGTAAGAAAATTGAAAAACTGTACCATTTAGTTAAAAATTTATGCTCTATAAGTCAAATCGGTAGAAATGTAAACATAATAGATTTAAAAGTGTCTTTGGATAAAAATGATTACATTTATCTTGCTAAAGGTAATACTGTCTACAAAAACAATAAACAATAATTGTGAAGATCTTACGCATAATAATTGTTCATGAATATTGACACTCCAATTTTTATCAATACTCAACTTGGGAGTTACAACACTACTGCATTCCTTCCGTGTGAACGTAGACCCCTATACACAGCTATCATCAAAGAAAGTTTTAATGTACATTGTTAGCGTTTCGGGTCAACAATAAAAGAATCTGACATAAGTTCAATATTCTGCAGAAAGTGCACTATCACAAGCCCATATTTATCACCATCATCATATACCCATGTCCACTGCTGTCCTCCATATATTTCTGTCTTGCGCTTTCCGCATCCTGTCATCAGCAACTCTCTTTATTTTATCTAATCATCGTGTGGGGAATCTCCCTCTACCTCTTTTTTGTTTTCTCTAGTCTCCATTAAAACGCAGAATATATGACCAATGAGTACTTCCAGTTTTGACATGTAGAGCAGAAACACACTCACCAAATCGACTAGCTCCATGTAGCACAGAGAAAACATAAAAAAGCCATACAACATATAAAACTCTCAGACTGGATAAGAAACACCGAGATATGTACTAGTATCAGACATCATTAAGCTTAAATGGTCATTTGCCGTACATGTTACCAGACAAAAAGGTTTAAAATAATTAAAATAATTTTGTGGACACAAATATTAATTCTGTCATGGATACATTATTTATTAACTTTTAATTATTTATGCCCTTTAAAATTGTGAATAATAAAATGACGCATAATTAAATAGATACATTACGAGCGCGAAGTTGACGGCATTTGGAATTGTACTTTGAAGAAAACTGGCTGATTTTGCACCTGCCTTGTATACTTTGCGCCAAATCTAGTCACTGTATTATTTTTATAAATTTATTACAATACTTTTTCCTTTTTTTTAGGTTGAAGCCGTTCCTACGGTTTTGTTTTTTAAGGATAGCCATTTGATAGACAGAGTAGACGGTACTGATGTTGTAAAGCTGACTGGCAAAGTAAAGCATTTGTGTGATGTTTACAAGGAAACTCTGGAAGAAAGACTTAAGAAGTTGATCAACCAGCACAACGTTATGATTTTCATGAAAGGAAATAGGACTACCCCTAAATGTGGATTTAGTAGAACCCTAATTCAAATAATACAAGATACAGGGTAAAAAATATAATTTATAAGCTATGTTTAAAAGTAAAAGTTCCTGGTGGAAGTTTGTTGTAATTTACTATAGACATAAAAGATGAATGATAATTAAATCAATAAATTTTGAATAGCTAATGATTCACCACTTTTGCTACATCAATTAAACTTTTATGCAAAAACAATCAATCGGAGGGCACGGCACTCCATCCCATAACCCAGCCAGTTATATCGCCTCTGCTTGATCCTGAGGTTTCTGCGTCCGTTGTCTTCTTCATCTCATATGAGTTTTCAATATAAGATGTTTCCATATCTTTATTTCGTTATTTTACTAGGTTTTTTTGTTTTGTTTTTGCAGGGTCGAGTATGAAACTTTCGACATTTTAAATGATGAAGATGTGCGACAAGGATTGAAAACTTATTCTGATTGGCCTACATATCCACAAATATATGTAAAAGGAGAGCTTCTCGGTGGACTAGATATCATTAAGGAAATGTTAGCTGCTGGTGAACTGGAAAAGGCACTAAAATCATAAAGCTATGATTTATTGTTATCAATACTGACATCTATACAAAGATCAAACCGTGAATATTGTTAATTAATACTTGTATGGTTTTTTTTTTATTTGAAATAAATGGTTAATTTATAATTTTGCAATTTTTATTAAATCTAAATACATACTTTTTACAAATTATACCTTTAAAAGTACCTGTGCAAATCTGACAAATCAAATATATTCCTCCTGGTTTTTTATATTTTATTACTACAGTAGAATCCGGGTATTAGAATTGCGGATAATGTTAAAATTCAGTTATTGTTATTATAATCAGTCATTCCCAAAACCATCTATATAAACATAATCCTGACATTGTGATCAAACTTTGCCTATTGTTCTCACTATAGAATTAAGAATAGTCCAGAAGGAGCGTAGAATCATATTTGAATACATCGGACTGTGTCCAATAATTCCCCCACTATGCCCTAATTTTATTCTGCATGCGGAAACATTGATTGACACAACAGAGTAGGTAAGTAAAGGGTCATTTAATAAGAGTAATTGAATTATTGAACTTTGAACTTAAAATACATATAAAACAAATTTTATTTTACATAAATCGGATATTTTTATATCATGTTAAATAATATTTTATGTTTTAAAGATAATGTCATTTAAATGTCCCTCGCGGCGTTGTTTAATCTGAGGTCTAATTTTAAAATCATCATATTATTTAAAACTTTCTAAACATAAGAGTCCAATAATGTAATTATTGGACTTAGGTAGGCACGCAAATAGGTAATTTACCTGAAGCATAACTGTAAGAATGTATAAAGTGTATTCGTTTTTTATTTATCTGATTTACTTTGTGGCGTAAACTGTCAAGTTTAAGGCTATAAATTTAATACAAAGTTCATAATAAAAAGCCTACATATCATGGCAGACAAAAGGGAAAAAATGTGCATTTTATCTCTTAAGAAAACAAAAATTTTGGCGCGCTTTCATAAGTTACCTAAAATGCGTAAACGGAATGCACTGTGTGACTAAAAATTTTGCAACCTCACTTTTGCAAAATATTTTTAAAAAGAGAGGGTTTATAAATTTCCAATCAAAACATAGATTGAAAGAGAGATCGATCTGGGTAAGACAATCAAGTTAAGTCGTAATTAAAATTTTGGTTCAGCAATGTTGGTGAATATTTTTTTTTATTTGCTTAATGTTATCATCGGGTTATCAAAAGTTACAGGACTAATAGAGATCACAATAAGCGGATTCCACATTCCACGCAATGTATTTTGTGCACAGTTAGTCAATCGAAAAATAATTAGACTTTTTTTACTTATTTGTGCATGTTGTGTTCACATATAATTGATGAACAATATAACAAATTGTTATTACTATACCAATGTTGTATGTATGTATTGTTTATTTTTTGTGAACCATAATAAATAAAATTAATATAAAACTGGGCCGCGATTACAAACGCTATCTTCATCGGTACATATCGAGACGGTATAAAGTAAAATCAATATTTATGTACAAAAATGTATACATTTGTATGAAATTTAAAGTGTCTTTGTTTAGTTAGTTCTCTTTCGATTTTCAATAGGGAAGTTCACCGTAGGAACACTAATTTTGGCCTTACAAATATACTTTAATTGTGATAGCTGAAAAGTGTAGAGGTCATCTAGAAAAAGCATCATTCCCTCGGGAAAATTCTTGTTGGAAAAATGAATTAATATTAAACAGAATAACGATGCTACGTCCCCATAGATTAAGGGATAGTCTTTTTTTACATATGATACTTGGAGGACTGGCAATCGATCAGACTACTTTTTATCCTGAAAAAAATGTTTATTTGACAATTGTAGTCTTCATTACTTTTCGAGTTATGACGACTGTAAATACAAGGTAGAAGTTAGTGAATAGAAAGCAGATAGCTGCTAAACTGCCGATATGTACACAGATATAGGTCCATATTATCTGCAGAAGCCGTATTCAGCAAACGAATTGCCCTATTAATGGGTGAATTCTGACTAGTATTTTTATGGCTTCGGGTGCGTAAAACAATGCACGAGATATATCATTCCATCGGGAAAATTCTTATTACTAAATGACAAAAGTAATTAAATAACTTATTTCTCCCTAACACTATGCGAGCTAAACCGCAGATAAAAGCTAGTAATTGATAAATAAAAGTGAGGACGATCAGAAAAAAAAGCTTTTTATGTTTATCTCACGCACCAACACGAACACACACGATTATGTAAACTCTCCTTTCTATATATTAATAGGTTGGGGAAAAGGCCATTTTGTATTTTTTGCTTTATTTCAATGCATTATAAAAAGTATTACAATCATCCGATATAAGTGAAATGTGCGCTGTTCTATTCGATAACTTGTTGCCAACGAGAATCCAACTCCATAATGCCCCTCTCGTAAAAGCCCTTGTCCCTATTGGAAAAAAACTCGGACAACCAATTTTCACAGGCCAATTTCTATTAAGGCCAAATTTGTACCCCTAATCGCGTTAGCCATAGACACGAACAGGTAATAGTCACTTGGTGCCAGGTCTGGACTATAGGGTGGATGCATTAGAACTTCCCATCAGAGCTCCTGGAGCTTCTGGCGCATCATCAAAGATGTGTACGGCCTGGCATTGTCTTTATAAAACACAATTCCTCTCTTATTCACCAATGCTAGCCGCTTCTATTCGATCGCCAGCTTCAAACGGCCGAGTTGTTCACAGTAGAAGGCAGAATTGAGCATTTGGCTATAGGGGAGCAGCTCATAATAGAGTATTCCCTGCAAATCCTACCAAACACACAGCAACACCTTCCTGGCGGTCAGTCCTGGCTTGGTCGCGGTCTGGGCCGCTTTGTTGGCTTTTGACCACAATCTCTGTCGCTTGACATTGTCATAAGTGACCCACTTTTCATCACCAGTCACCATCCGCTTCTGAAATGGGTCGATTTTGTTGCGATTAAGCAGCGATTCGCACATGGAAATTCGGTCCATGAGATTTTTTTGCTTCAGCTCGTGTGGCACCCAAACATCGAGATTTTTTTTTTATCCAGCCTTCTGCAAATGGTTCAAAATGGTTTTATGGTCGATTTTCAGCTCCTAGGCGATTCTACGACTGCTAACATGACGATCTATCTCGATATTTTCCATGATTGTATCGACATTTTCGACGACAGGCCTGCCAGAGCATAGTGCATCATTCACCTCCACTACACCAGAACGAAATCGCTCAAACCACTGTTGTGCAGCACAAACCGAAAAAGTTGGCCCTGTATACATTGCAAATTTTTTTGGTCACTTTTTTCCCTTTCAGTAAAAATGTAAAATAAGGCGAATTTCTTCCTTTGAGACCTCCATACTCGACACACGATAGTTCACGACTGAACCAACCAAGCGCAATATGGTAAAAGAAGCGTTTGTAGTATACACACACCTTTGCAACGTCGTATCGTATGATCCTATGTGACCAATAATGAATGAGATACACTGAGTTGAAGAAAAGAGCGCAAAATATGAAATTACTTTTTCCCCAACCTGATATTATGTTTTATAAAATTAATTAGTGGATTTTAAAATTGGCTGTAGTATCGTTAACATGTGTACTTCTAATTATTGCTGTAAATATCCCTCATAAAATAAAGTAAAATAGGGTAAGTTGTGTGCGAACCATATCCATAATATAAGATATACACAGTGTGCCCATTCAGTTTAAACCGTTTTAGTTTTAAAACATAATTAATAATTTCATTATTTGTTTTCAATATTTATCATGTAGGACTGATTTTTTTCTATGTATTCTCCAACAGAGCAATGAAATTAACTCAGCCCTAACGTGGTGCTTTATAGACTACGAGAGAGCATTTGAAAATAAATGCTCGAGGAGAACATTAGGTATAAAGTGTTTCAATTTCATAATTAACATTTAAGTTTGAGAACGGACCCAGCAGCCTCCTATAATGCGCATTTTGAGGGTGTGGCAGTGGACCAGGCTTGGACACATTCTGCGGATGCCGCAAAGGAGCCTTAACCCAAGTTGCCTCTGCTCTATACCTACGGGCTTCCGCCATCCTGGTGATCGTCGATAATAATCTTTCGACTTTATTCGGCGGAACTAAGGTACGCAGGGTCTCCGGAGGGTCAGATAAGGTCTCCTGGAAACGTCTAGTGATGTCCACATGCTCCACTCAAGAGCGGATGTAGAAAAAGAATGAGTGCACTTTTGATGATTATGGGTGGAGGTGTTTTGCATTGTGACCAAATATTTTTTTATAAAATAAAAGGAATAAAAATAATGGATGTTGGTTTTAAACTTTATTTTTTATTAAAGTTGAAGCAGGGAAGCATACATATATTGTGACTTTAATTAGTTTTGGGGACACATTTCAGTAACTATACTGCCATATTGTCCTAAATAAGAGCATGGCATACAAAACGTTAAATATGCTAATGCATATATTTAGATTAGATTGATAAAAAACATTATCCTTTTCGGATTGAGATATTCTCCTGAAAATATTGTTTTTCAATGGATTATCAAATACATATTTATTGTGTCTCTTCCACCAAAGAGAAAAACACATTTTTCATATAATCGGATGTTGGTTTTTTTTTTTAGTTTAAGATATTACAAAGAAAACTCTTCAAATAAACTGTATATCGACTGTGTTCGGGACAGAGGGACATAACCACAATTACAGAAAAAACAGTTTCATAATTTTTAGTGTGTTTTTAATCATTTACATATGTGATCTTATACATATATTTTAGCAAAACTTTAAATATTGCAAACACCTATAGGCGCAATTTTTTTGCCAGAATGTGTATAAGACCCACATAATTAGTTAAAAACTAATTAAAACAAATAAAACATTTGCCGGAATCATGGTTTGAAGCCTGTGTTCTTTCAGTTGATATAATATTCAATAAAAACTATTATTGCAAATGTAGCCATGATGGTGTATTTTATTCCCAGAAATTTATTAGTTCTATAAAAATATTGGTAATGTAATAAACTGATTAAACATACATAGATTAATTCAATAAACTTTAGGTTAGTTAATCCTTGAGTTTAAGATGAATATATAGACATTAATAAAATAATGTAATTTTTACAATATTTTAAAATGACTACAGTATCATATTTTCCTGGACAGGAGCGTAAAATTAATCATCTTCACGTAACAAAAATCGAGATGCACTGCAATTATTGTACAATGATCAATAATCCATACCGTAAAGTTCAAATATGAGTCAAATGACATATTTACTTTTATTATTCTATTAATGATAAAAAATAAATAATTTTGTGAATTTGTTAAAATTTTCTTGCAAGATGATTAAATTTGATTCAATTACGATGCTGCTGGTGATTTTTGAGCAGCCATTTGACTCTGTAGTTTCCGTTCCAACACGTCACAGATTGCATCACGAATCTTCGACCTTTCGATTCCGAGGGCTTGAATTTTCTCCATTTGTTGAGTAAGAAATTCCACTTTCCTTTTAAAATAATCTTTTGCGCTGGCTATTCCCTGTAATATAAAAAATTCAACATATCATTGTCAGGTTATCCAATAAAACATAATAATAAATGGCCAAACACTAGTATAAAATACTCTAGATATTGTGTCACCTAAAAGAAAAGTTAACAGTCACAACGCAAGGCCAGGTTACCAACGGCCGTGCTTCCGAAGATGTTGAGAACACCATTATTAATATGCAGTAGTAATACAATGAGCAAAGATTCAGAATATAATAATACAGAATAGATTTTACCTTTTCAGCGTAATATCCTGTTCCAATATCGATTATTACATTCTCTGTATCAGTAATAGTCCCAGGAACGTAAATGGATCCAGTTAAAGGTACCAAAATAGATTTCCCCTTTGTTTCCGGAGTAATTTTCTCAACGCTTTCTCCAGAATCTATAAATTTAGTTTGAGCCATCTTTAAGGTTTGCAGAGAATCTTGATATAAATTTAGCTCCTGAAATCATACAATTTTGAAAATCAGGTCATTAATAAACATGTCTACATTATAAAATCTATATTATATAAAACAACGAAGTAAAGAAATAAACTCACTTGGTCGACTTGCTGTTTCAATTGTGTTAACTGTTGTAGGTTGAGTTTGGTCAAATCTATCTGCTGCATTCCCTGAGCCGGAGTCGAAGACATAGTTTCCATTTTAAAGTAGTTTTAATTCAAAGAGAACAAGTAACAAAATATATATATAATTAAGTCTTTAAAACCAACCGTGCACGTTCTAACTTCCAAAATTCTTTGACGTTTGTTATGGAATTGCAGGTTATACGAAACCAGAGACAACATAGACAGAAGATGCGATAGATCCAACCAGCGTTGCCAGACCCGATCAAGCGAAAAAAGGTAGGGGGTAAGGGGGAAGAAGGGGAGCAAAAATAAATTTGACAGTTGTTCGAAATTAAAGCGACGTTTTGCCTAAGGATGTTGCTTTAAATAGTTGAAAACGCTTGGTCAATGAACAATTGAAAACCAAAAGGACTGCAATAAGTGAATCACCAAAATATAGTGATTGATAATGTCTTCTTTTTCTTACAAAAAAATGTACATTACTATATTTCATTTCAATACTCAAATATTCATTTAAGAAAGGGAATATTTAAGTTGGTTCTTATAAAAAATAATAATAAAATACATAGATTAAAATTCAAAATATTATTTTATTGAATGGTTGACACAATTTTATCAAAATATATAGTTTTTTTTGTCAAACAAAGAAATAATCAATGTTTTAAAGTTCTTTCAGTGCAACTTAAAACTTAATAAAAACTGCTAACTGAAGATAAAACGATTGATATTATTTTCAATATGAAAAGTGATCCCTCTACATTTCATTTCATAAAAAAAACATATGTACATTTTTCAATAATGTCATGAATTTCTATGCCATGATTTATTTTACCATATTATATTCAACAATACTAGCCAATTAAAATATCATTTATTGTGTACTTGTGTACGATAGATAAGCATTTTTTTAAATAAGCAACTGATGGCAATCGAAGTGAGCAAACAAGCAATAAATTATTATAATATGAATTCGTTTTATTTGCATTGAAATTTTGTTCTGTGGAAAAAACAAGGAAATGTATAAATATCGGTAGAATTTCAATCGAATTCGGTAAATCGGTAGATCTACCGAAAAATCGGTAGATCTGGCAACGCTGGATCCAACCCAAAGCTCGTAGAGGGCAGTAGAGATTTTTGCTATATAATTTTTCTATGGTGACTGATTTTTTCCTTTAGTGTTACCAGTTTATAAATCGCAATGCGCGCTTTACGGATGATATTAAAACTAAATAATTTGCCACTTTTATTTAAATATTCAAAATTCCTTCGGTCAACTTTTCTAATAAAAATATTTTTCATACTTTATTTGACCACTATAATATTATAACAGTACCTTGACTGAAAACAGATTTATAGAATTTAAAAATGTGATTGAATAACAAATTTTCATAAATGTGATTTAAATGTGAGTGAAAACGAGCAACAAAATGAACGGCGCACTATGCACAGCAATTGCTAATAAAATATGTCAATCGAAGATAAACTGGAGTTTTAGTCCCAGCACTTATGTGTGAAAGTGAAACATGGAACTCGCAAAGGAAGGATGAAAGCCGAGTGAACGCGGTTGAAATGAGATCTCTTAGACAAATGTATGAGAAATCAATATATGACAGAGTTAAAAATTATGAAATCAAGCGAGAGTGTAAATCTGAGTCAACTATAATTGATAAGATTAAGAAAAGGTCTCTGAAATGATTTGGTCATGTAGTACGAATGGACGACGAAAAAATGGTAAAACAAGTGTACATGGTGAAAATGAACGGTAACGTGAGACGAAGACGACCAAGAAAGACGTGGCATAATCAGATAAACCAAAATCTTAAGTCTGGTCATGTCAAAAGCAGACAGAACCGAAGGACATGTATGACAAGATGTATGAATGTGGAAGAAGCTAGAAATATAGGGCACGAAAGACGTGTGTGGCGGTACGTTCCCTCTGCCTACCCTTACGGGGAAATGGCGTAATGGTATTGGTAATAGTAATTATTTTTAATGTGACTTTTGTTTTAGAATATCACATGGATAGATCAATAAAATGCGCAATGATAGGTAGTATTCATTTGTTAAATGCTGCATATTAGCGACAGTTATTTTTTTTTATGGAAAAGGTTTTTTTAAAGAACCTTATATTCTGGTCCTTTCTATACATAAATTAATTTACCTTATACCTACCTATTGTGATTTTTTGTTAGTTAAATATTTTTACAGCATTTTGTAAATTATTTTTCCAAACTTCTTAGGTTCACCTTGATAGTCGAAAAAAAGATTGAGTTATATTTAAAAATAAAACAATTTGATTTAAGTATCGTAATTATATTTGTAAGAAATACGAATGTTTCATATTTATTCATAAGACAATATAAACTGAATAATAAATTATATTATCTTAAATTCTAAATTGAAAACGTGTATTTTTTTCTCTAAATTAGTAATTTTCATGTATTGTAAAACATGAAATCAAATTTTAAATGTTGGTTTGAAATAAAAAGTGGTGATATTTTGTCAATGATTTTAAAAAATCGTATTTGAAATCAGACATTTTCTTTGACACCTACATTTTGCTGCATATAAGACGTACCTTCCATAGACAAGTATTTTCAATGCAGTAAAACTCCAACTATCCGAATCAATGAGTGCCAGACGTTATCCAGATATTCAGAAATCCAAGTAATAATTGGATAAACTTTAAAATAAGGAAACGTTTTCAAAGAAAATGCAAAATTCACTCAAAGAAATCAATTTTATTGCTTTTGAAATAATACAGCAAATTGAAATCACATTGAAAAAGTACTTAAATATGTCCAACAAAGTTAATTGCTTTGACAAAGGCCGCCAGCGCCTTTTTTTATTTGTTATTAAACATCTCCTTTATTTTTTTTTCCTGATAACTATCCGGATGACTGGGGTTCGGATAAACGGAGTCCTCCTGTAGGTTCATTTGCTTTAGCAAAACAAATTATATTAATATGTAATATTTAACTGTTTCGTTTGCGAAAAAGTATTATTTTAGCCTCAGCTAAATGACGCGAATACTAATAAAATTCATTTGGGTTTAAATTTGCAAATATGGAGAGTGTTTACTTATTTTTTGGCTGATATCGTTTTTTTAATTCATAGGTATGAAGAAAAAATAATGCTATCTACATGTGTTCTCATTGCCAAAATCAAATAAACAAAGACCAATTTTTAATAAAACAATTTGTGGCACCTACCTATCATAAGTTGATTTTAGGTGATCTTATTCAATAAAATGTTGTTTTTTTGTAAATTTCGTATTACAAAGCATGCTCTACATAATATAATTTTTACCCTTTACAAAGACGGGGAATGTATTATCTACCCTTACATTAAAGGCAACTTCTCATTAATATTGACATGAATTTTAGATCCTATAAGTTATAAGTTGCTATAAAGTGCAAATGACCCAACTAGCCCCGAGTGTGTGCAGTTGGATAAAGATTACCCAAGTATAAGTCTAATGTTAAAATTGACAGCGGGAATATAATATATTATATGCGCCAACTGACCCCTTTAAATTAATTTGCTCTAAAAAGGGTTAATATTTCTTATTTTTAAAGTTTATATTAAGTATCTTATAATTTATTGTAATATATTTTGTATCAATAATTAACACCGTTGATGACTGCATTTGCGTTGAATAGATGATTATTTCTTAGGTGACATCGCGATGTTCTGATTTTTTCTCTTTCAGAGTTTCCAGCTATAAACATCGCCAACTGCTCCTAAAATTAGAAACAAAACAGTAAAAGTTAATGCATAGATTCAACTAATTTCGAAATACGAAAAAAAATATGTTTTTAATTAAGTAAATAAATAATTGTTCACAGAGAAAATTGCGTAACTCGTATTTTACGAGTAATCTTGTTTCAATCACTTTGTCAAAATAGTTTTGAAACTTCAGAACACTTTTATTTTAATGTCGAACGTATATTTTTATCCATTGTGTTTTTTTAAAACTTCGAATACAAAAAATATATGCGTTTTGGCGGGCTTATTGATAGTAAAAATATTTTTCAGCAAGTCATAAACAGTCGAATGGAAAAATTTGTACTTATAATAAATTGTATAAATACACATTACAACTGTTTTTTTCGTGGGCAGATAGAACTTGCTCATATAAATTTTGCTATTATAATATGATCATGAATGTGGGATCAGGTAATGAGTTTCGATGATATTAGGGCTGGTATTCCAAACGAAATTATAGCGCGGTATAGCGCGTTTTTACGTACTAAATACGCATTATAGCGCGCTGTAAACGCGTTCGGAATACCAGCCCATGAAGAGGATCCGGCTGAGCAATTCTGAACGCTATCGCAGGAGTAGAAAGATCGGAATACCAGCCCTGGGCTGTAATTCTGAACGGAATAGAGAAATATCACATACTACGATTATCGATAAAAAATATTTGAAATGGATTAGGAATAGTTTATTGTATTTTCAAAATCAATATGGATATTGTGGAGAAATGTTTTCATCCATAAATTTAAAAAAAAAAGGACTTTAAAAAAGTACGCCGCTAGAAAAACGCAGCATGTTTGGCCTTGACAGGTGTGACGTCAAGAACAAATCAACATGAATCGTGACGTATTAGGGACGTGGCTAATGGAATTACCGTTTTTGCGGAAATTCAAAATGACAATTTTAAGAATATTATTTATGCTACTAATAATAAGTAATTTTTTTTTTATGGACAGTATTTCATAGACCTTTATTACTTTAAAAATGTAAAAAAACTGATATTTCCCTATTGCGCGCTAAGATATCGCTCTGTTAGCGTGTATTTAGTACGTAAATGCGTTTTCTACGCGCGCTTTTGCGTTCAAAATACCACTTCAGAAAAAAAAATCCATAATTTAAGAAATTAATTTTTAAAAATGTTTAAAAATAAAGGGAGGTTAGGGTTCTATGGATATCTTTTACTCCTGTATCAAAATTTTTCGCGCTTTTCGGTCATTTAACAAGAAACAATATTAGTGCAGGTATTTTCATAAGGAAACTAATCGAATGACACCTAGAATAAATAATAATAAATATCTGAACAAGTTAGTAGTGATTTTTTTTGGCAGACACTAATAATTGGTTGGTTCGAAGAAATTGCCATTTGGCAATAAGCCGGCCAATGTACAAATAACATTGTGTACAAAAAGCTAAATAAAAAATCAATATAATGCAAAGTCTAGAATGACTAGTAAAAAACAAAAACATATTTTATATTTTTACTGTTCATAATTACCAAAATTTTCTTCGAATGCTGCTGCAACTCAAGTAAGAGAACCTGTAACCTTGTTTTCAATTCACTGGTTTTTCTTGCCATGTTGTTTTTTATCTCTTCATAGGGCACTCTCTGTAGTAAAAATAATTTATCATTAGTTTTAAGCATGTGATTACATTGACAATATTTCTCGTAATAATGTAAATTATTTAGGATATAAAAACCTGAATAAGATTTGTCGCCACAGCGAGAAACTGTCGAGAAGTGTATTTTATGCTCTTTACGGCGCCCCTGAAAAATGAATGAAAAGCGTCGATAAAAGTAATGCTTTATGTCTACTAAAGATTAAAGGAAAATTTTGACCTCGACTTTAGTTCTCTACTTTTTTCGTATCTGAAATTGATTAATTTCTCTTTTAAAACAAGAAATAAAATATTATGCAAATATGAAAATTCACAAAAAGTAAGTTTATTTAATTAAGGTAGTAAAAAAGATTTTGAATTATTTGTTCAACAATAATAAATTTATTATGCATATTACTGATAACTCTCTAAGAATTGAATTTATCGTAACAATTTTTTCAAAATTTTCAAAACCCTTTTACGTTTTAAGATTCTGTCAGAATCGAATAAATGAAATAGTTTACTAGTGCTTTTTTAGTAAGAGCATATGTAAGAATACAAGGCTTTATATTTAAAAAAAAATCCCCAAGGCATTTCATTATTTTTTATCAAATTAGGTTAACTTACTTTGGCATTTTAACTACGCCGCTACTGGCAAAATTAATCAGATGAACTAATCTCCTCGCTGATTCCCTGGTCAGTAAGACAATCAGCTGCTCTAGTGTGGCTGGCCTCGCCTGATTTCCAGGTTCATCCTTGCTCAGTTCATCCCACAACTCACAAGCCTTGGCGTAGGCCAACTTTGGATCAGTCACCACCTGAATAGGGAATAGTGAATGTGTTTTTACTAAGAATGGAAATCAAAGATTTATCAAAATAGCATAGCGTAATAAAAAATGCTATAACTACTTGCTAAAATGACATGAAAAAACATATGGGCTACGTAATTATTAAAATTTATGTGCAGCTTTTTTGTTATTCAGAATTTTTCACTCTGACTTTGACCAAAAATTATTATCTTTTAATATTTTGGTAGGAAACGTTATTTTGTTTACTTTCATCTACCTAGCAGTTTAAATACTATGCCCCAGCGCAGCGCCGCGATTATGAACGCTATCGTCATCGGTACATATCGAGACGTTATAAATATAAATCGATATTTACGTACGAAAATGTGTATATTTGTACGGAAATTATCTTTGTTGCTACCTGTAATTTAATATGTTTAGATTTTTTTTATTGTAAATTGTTCATACAGAAAACTTAATTATACTTTGTAGATAAAATTGAAGATAAATTTAAATTTCAACTTTTTTCTAATAATTTAACATTATAGTTCAAACCGTGTAAACCCTAAGGTTTTTTAATCAATTCAACGTAATTTAAAGCGAAGTGGCTTTTTTATATACACCTTCACTCGTTTGGCGAAGTGGCTTAGTGGCAGACAATAATAATTATGAATGTTAGACTGTAAAGCCGGTTAAAAGCCATGTTTATTCTTAACCTAAAACATTATTCTTAAAAATATCGACAATATCTTTACTTAAAATATATTATTACCAGTTCGGCTACATAGACCAGCACGTGGATGACTTCTGTAGTCTGATCCTTGAGTGCCCTCGCCTCCATGAGAGTCCTTCGAGAAATCCTCTTACCCAACTTCCTCGAGAACCTGTCAGCATGCTGAAGAGTCTGTACTGCACGCTGCTTTGCCCCTGAAGAATCATTCTTCACCGGTTCAGCTGCAACAAATCAATACCAACTCGTCACGCGTGGAATATTTTAGATGACTTTGAGACATGGAGCATTATATGAAGGAAAGGGCATATAATTTTTTGACCTGCGGTCCTACGGAATCACGTGGACACCAAAGAGACCACATAACGAATGATCAGGTGCTAGACTTAATGCGAGAAAATCGAAATTTGGTAAATATTAGGTATGAGCTTATATAATTAAGACGTGTCAGTTGTATGAATATGATTTATCAGTATACATTGAGAACGATAGTGATTACACACATAAATAGAGACATTTACTCAAGCGTCAACCACAACCATAATACAAGACACTCTAATAGGGATCTGATACTAAGTGAAGGGGTCAACACTGTTCTGGCATCGAGACAGCACTATTACATAGGCAAAAAGGTCCATAACCTTTTGCCAGAATCGTGGAAAGACGGGAGTGTTGTCAAGTTACGGAAGGTGTTGACCTCGCTCTTTCATGACATTGGTCGTAGGGAGTCAGAAAAGTTGATGCATGCCACGGATTGGAGATTCTTACTGGATGTCGAAAATAAAATATGAAAATAAGGAATAATTTTAAAATATATATTTATAGATGGCAACCATGAAGTTTTGCATAAATAAATTGTCTATGTTTTTATGAATGTATGTATGTGTATGCGCACGGGTATCAAAATGTGTATACGAATAAGTTTATATTTTATTTGTCTGTGCTCTCCATTAATTTGTTAACTACGAGTATTATCATATTAGTAGTATTATCATTATTGAACCACACGTTAACTACTGTAGTAGCATTTTATTTTTATCAAACAAAGAAAACATAGATAAACTAACTGTATTACAAAATAAAGCCTTTAGAATCATTTTGAAAAAAAAACAGATATACGAGGGTAAAGTCGATGGTAAATGAAATAAAATTATTAACATATAAACAAAGAATATTTTACAATACAATGATATTTGTTCATAAAATTATAAACTCTAATAAAAAAACAGAATTTTGGAAAAAAATTGATCGGAACCAGCATGAACACGATCACAATACTAGAGAAAAGAACAAAATTAGACTTCCATTTAGGAAAAAGGCAAAGTCACAAAATTCAATTTTATTTAAAGCAATTAAAAAGTATTACGAAATGGAAAAAAATATTTATATTAAAAAATATTTCTTAGAATTTTGACACGGAACCAAACCTCATACTCGTATCTACAATTATATTTGTGTTCATTTTTTATTATTTATTTTACTAAGCCAATTTTTTTACGCCGGTGTCTCTCGAAACGAAACCCTGGCATAAAACGATGTTTACCTGTACATCCGAAGTTAAAGATATGGCAATAATTTTATTTTTATAACGGTGGTCATATTCTTAATTTGTTGTTTTCAAATGTTTTTCCTATCAAAGTAGAACGTAGCCTTGAAATATTACTGCCTCTTGATAATCATCATGCATCTTTGAAGATAACAATATTTTATAACTCAATGACCAATATGAAGCAGGTGACTAGTTCGCGTAATTTTTCTAAAGCTGACGATGTTTAAATTCGAGACAAGCTTGTAAGTACCAATTGGTAATTTTTTTGGTATTATGATAATATTTACATTAAATGCAAAAAAAATATGCTTCCATGTACAATATCTTAGGTGAATTTGTTCATTTATGAAGTACATATAAGCCGTCTGAGTACCCCAAATGGTTTTCAAAGAAACTTGAGGTAATTCGTTGTAAACAAAAAACGTAGTTTGAACAAACCCGTCATACATTTAAAACTTTATACAACACTTTTGTACGCAGTAATTTGGAGTTTGCATCCGTTGTGTGGAGCCTACAATACATAACAAACATAGAAAGGATTGAAAATGTTCAACGAAAATTTTTAAAATACCTAGATTATAAAAACAATAAAACGCTTTGTACTTACAGCCAATCTGCCAAACAAAATGGATTTTTCACCCTTGAAAATAGACGCACTGTATTTGAATCATGCTATTTACATAAATTATTAAATAATGAAGAATACTCTTTTAACCTACTCTCCAAAATTAATCTTAATGTCCCTTTTCGCGGGACAAGAAATAAGTATTTATTCCATCTGCCAGTCTGTAGCACTAACTATGCACAAAACTCTTTCCTCTATCGTTCTCTAACTATAATGCTTTTTTTTCATATATTGGTATATTTTACATGCCCCTTAATTTATTTAAAAAAAAAAAAAAAACTTATTATTTCTGGCTGCGATACGATTCCACTAACTATTTAATGATGCTCACACTTACACACGCCTGAACACTAAACTTACTCCCACACATAAATACACATCTACACTTACTATCATACAAATACTCATAAACGCGCCCTTTTGTCGTAACATAATTTAATAATATGTGTGATTCTTATTTAGAAACTTCGCTGGTCTGTCTTTAAACCGTATTTAAAAAATGTTATTTTATCATTGTCGACTGTTTGTTTCTTTAAAATAAATAAATGAATACTTCCGAATAAATTGTGCTAAACTATCAGTCGAAAGTTAGAAATGAAGTTAAAAATTCAATAAAGTCAAATAACAACTTTTTTGGAATTATATTAAATGTTAAAAAAATTAAGTCAAATCAAGAAAAGTCAGACCGATTCTTTCAATTTCCCATAGGAAATACTCAAATGGGGATAAATCAGAGGATTGCGGAGGCGAATAAAATTAACACGACTATTTCTGGAAATTACGCAAGTATTAGTTGTTCGAGTGTAAAACGTTTGAGCACAAACGTAAAAAAAAACTGTCATAAGTTTGACAAGAGACAGTATGGCCATTACTACCAATCGAAAGTTCTATCGCGATAAAAAATCACGCGTTATAAGATTTTTGATCCGGATGTAGACCTTATTTTAATGATGCGTTTAAATATATTATAAAATATGTTTGTAAAATTGTCTGAACACAAATTACGCTGTCTAGACAAAATGTTATCAAAAGGTCAAGACAAATATGGCTTAAAGATACAAATAATGATAAAGACAATAGTTTTACTTATGATACAAATAGAATGATGAAATAAATAAAATCAACTTGTATTTATTAGATAAATAATAAACTCTAAATAATTTCTAATCAATGCAATGGGTCTCGGGATCGATTCTCGACATGGTTGACATAAAATATTTATTAATAAATGTGTTTTTACACTAGAATATTTCATACTCCCAAGACTGGCGCCTTAGACATAAGACTGCTCATTTTACAGTCACGTAACAGTAACAGATAGAAGGTGCGGTTATCCATATGGTTATAAGTTTATGATGATGATAGCTCTTTAGAGTCAATAATAAAAACTAATATAATCACAAGTATGTTTTTTTTTTTTAATGTTTCGTGTAAATATTTTTTATCTTATAAAAAGGTCAATTTTTAATCTCGGGTGAAGTGGAAAGAAGTATCTCTCTCTTCGAATAAAGAAAATAATAATTCGTGTATGTGTTAATTAGTAATTTAATTATTATTCTTTCTCTTCATATGCGATTAATTTGTTTTTAAATTTATGGTTGGCGTGTATAAATACATGATTAAAGCGTGATCATAAAGCATACATTTTTTAAATTTAATTTATAACAAGTTCCGATTAATTTTACACCGCGCGTCTTTTCCATTGTTTCAGGCCACAGAAAAATTTCTTACCGACTGAGATGCAGACTTTGCAAGAATACGGAGAAAAAATATTTATATAAACTTGACATGAACTCAAAAACTTACTGGAATGCTCGTAAAATATTAACGATATTTTTTACAAAATTGTCCCACTTAAGCCCTCCATAAAATTGCCAAACTCACAGTGGAAGGGGCAATGAAAGCGTCGAAATCACGGTTTAGGAAAATAAAAATAAATTAAGATCTCACTCGATATTTGTGAAAAAACATTTCTTAAATAGTTGGGTCATGTTGAACGAATGGATGACGAAAGAATGGTAAAACAAATGTTTATGGTGATAATGACTGGTAACGTAGGACGAGGATGACTAATAAAGTTGTGGTATGATCAGATAAACCAAAATCTCAATACTGCTCATGTCAAAAACAGACACAACCGAAGGACATGTATGACGAGATGTATGAGTGTGGATTTGTGGACGTCAGGATAGATCAAACAAATACAAACTAATACCACTTTCGGACAAAGGGATTTTGAGTATTATTCAATTGAAATCTATAACCTACTTCCACTATCTATTAAAACAATTAGTAACGATAAAATGTTTTAAAAGGTTATAAAAATGGATAGTGCAGCTAGGTAGAAGTAAAATGGATGGTCTCATTTGCCCGAACCAATTTTGAATCAACCACTCCACAAGTGTATGGTTTATGTTAAGTTTTTGTTATTTTCATTGTGCGTTTTGTAATATTTTATTTTATTTGGGAAATCAACAGTTCTACATACATATTTTTAGTAAACAAACAGATATAGTGTATATACGCAGAACTAATAACAGATTTCAACATAGTATACAAAGTTAGTAAAGAAAATATATTACATATCAACTAAATACATACAATTTATACATATAAAAATGTTATTTTCATATACTCAATCAAAGAATTTTTTATATTTATTTTAAGAACGTTACTGTAAATTGGGCGGGATTAGGACAAGAATGCTTGAAGAGAGGATAAGGACGGGAGGGGAGATGTACATATTTATTGTTATAATGTCTACTAAGTTACATAATACATTTTTAGTGTAAATTTTAAATCTGACAGAGTGATGTTTGTGTAACCTAAATTTTTAAATTTTGTATTGTACATTGAAAAAGTCCTACGAAAAAAAGCATTTTTAACATACGATGTTTTACTTATTGGTACATGAAACAGGTGGTACCGTCTACAAATCCTGGCTGGCACATGTATTGTTATTAAACCAAGCAGCTCTGTACAGTCAACCATTCCTGTCATAATTTTGTAAAGCAGTAGTTGGTCCGCACACACTCTGCGGTATTGTAGAGAAATGATTCCATGGAAGGTGGAGGCAGTGAGAGTAGATACATAAGAAATACCGGTTTTGTATTTAAGGTACTTTATAAATTTGTTTTGAATATTTTCTATTCTACTTATATATATGGCATACTGGGGATTCCATATCTGGCTTCCACAAATGGCTTCTGACAGATGTATAATATAATTAAATTAGGGCCTTAAATGATATAGATGTACATTAGAATGGGCCGATGATGTATGAAGTTATTTTTTTTAGATATCAAAGTGAAAGGGGTCTAAAAAGTTGCCTTTTGGATCGCATTGAACGAAAAATATTCCATACTGCTTTTGGCCCTCAACAGAAGTTTGAAGTTTATAACTGTCTGAACATTAAAAAAAAATCTATATTGATAAAATTATTTTTTTGTTCGTAACGGTATAACTTAATCACATTACAAATTCAAACAAGTTTTAAAACTACCGAAATGCAAAAAGTTTAAACTCCGCGGAACTGATTCCGTTGAGCGCCTGATGAATATTGACGAAAACAATGGCATATTAAAACAATGCTACCCATTTATTACAAAACAAAGTGCAACTCACGCCCTTGGATGCTTACATAATAAGATTTAATGCAGATTATACGATTTAATTAGACTGATTTTATTACTTAAATACGAAATGACAGCCGGTTTAAGGCAAAAAATTGACTTTTTCGAAAACTTCAAGCTCTGGTTGAGGGCCAAAAGTAGTATCAAATATTTTTTTATATATTTTTTGCATCCCGAGTAATCCAAAAGGCAATTTTTTAGACCTCTTTCATTTCAAAATTCGGAAAAAAAAATTATCGGCTCACCCTCATGTACTATATACCTAGTTTTTAAAACTGTGAATATTTTGTTAATTATCTCTGTTTATTAAGGTAGTCTTCTTTGTTTATTCTCTAATATAAAAACATGTCAAAAAAGTCATTTGTTAAGTTTCTTCGGCACGGGTAAGCCCAGTGAGGTCACATAAGTATTATTAAATATCGTTTGTAAGAGAAAAATATGAATAAATAAATAAATATATGTGGGGGTCCATCCTCTCTGCCTATCCCTACGGGGAAATGGCGTAATGGTTATAATAGTAGTAGTAATTAATAGGAAGATCTATAGTCTTTATAACGGAACGAGTGCTTTACAAAAAGGCCTAATCCAGTCAGACATATGTATTTGAGTTGGCAGGTGTTAGGGAAGCCAGGATTTGGACGCAATATACTCGGACATAGAATTGTAATGATTTTTACATACGTTCTTGAATATCTTGGATGTCTGGTGGCAGCAGTTTGTCCACGTAAACATCAGCCTTGTCCAGCGCACTGTCAACTCTAGCTGCAGCGAGGGCCACCCCTGAGTCCAGGGCGGCCCCGAAGTGCTTCATAGAGTCTCTTCTCAAAACTGGCTTGACGATGGAACTCATGTAGGCCTGCGCGCTGGAGTACATCTAAATAATCCAAGAAACTTAAAAGATCTTAAAGTTACTCGACCCTTTAAATTTGTAATAAATATGGTTGTTGAACTTTCAATTATAAGATACCTTAATTTTTTTGTTTATTTCCAACTAACCTTAGATTTGATATTAGGTGTGGCAAGAGATCGACTGCTAGATCAAGATTTTTTTATATTAATGCAGTGCATAGTGATCTTAAATTAAATTATCTATTTGTTTTGATTGATTTGATCAAATTAAAAAAATATATCTCGTAAATATGAATGTACATTGTAATTGGCTGCTGTGCTGTAATGTGCGTGTAAACTTTAAATGAATATTTTAAAAATCCTTTTATTCTTGTGCAAAACAAATAAATTTAAGGAATTTTCCGTGTCCAGGTGGAGGAAAAATACAGCAGTGGCGAGCCGTGATTTATTTTATAGGTAATCTATTAAAAATGTTCATTAATTTGTACTACATATAAGTACTTACATAACATGTAAGTAATGTAATTATAAATTACTACTTTTTCTGTGGTTCTGTGAAAATCAACTCAAACAACAATTATTACTAACCACGCGATATACGTAGCTTTATTCTACACTATTCTAATAGAATACTAAACTCATACAAAAGTTTATTATCACATACCACAATGACATTTAGCAAATATTCTCATTATGATCTGTCATTGACAGTACTGTCAAGACTTGAGCACTGGCCGATTTCTTTTAAAATGAATAATACCTAAAACGGCCACTGCGAACGCCACCTGTCCTATGTGATACATAATATGTCAACGGTATCCCATCAAAGAAAAATAGTCCTTCGGAAATAATGATCGAAATACTAGTTTCCAAATAGAGAATCTTCTAAAAATATTTGTAATCTGCAAGTTTGTTTTAGTACGAAAAAAGCCGACTTGGGTTAAAGACGAAAAATACAGTGTACTTTTTTGTATGGAAGAATAAGCTTAGGTAATCGGCTAGTTTCATCGTTCAGTAAGAATAGGCTGGGCGCGCTTCATAGATATTTTTTTGTAGAAAGATATAAACGGTGATTTATAATAAATTACAATTACTTTTTTTCCCCATAAACATGGTTGCTATAAATTATTATTATTAAAAGTCAATTATAATGGTAAGCTGTGCATAATCGCTTACTTTGACGATTCGCCCCTGAAATACAGTCATGTGTTAGAAATATCACTAGAATCCTGGACGAGTGTTTTCGACTCAATGGCTACTCTTTGGTAAAATCGAAAGGGGATTAGTCCGACTCGTCATGTAGTGGTTGGCGTCTTCGCCTCTAATCCTCAACACCACAGTTAGTAAGATACCTGGTTGCGAAGAGGGGAACAATGATTGGTTTATCTACAAAGATCGGGACATTTGAAAATATTGTTAATTATATTATTTACCAGCTCTGGAGGAAGGTACATGATAGGAACTCTATGCTCCACAATGTCCAGACTTTTACAAATAATTTTATCAATGCTGGAGATCGGACCATTGAACATGCTGATGGCAGGAATAGCAAGATTCATGGAAGCCTGTAAGGATAGTTCCGCCTTCGTGAAATACCATTTTGCAATCGGATTAGAATCCTGAAAAAAACATTAATATCTCGTTAATTTGTATTTTTAAATCACCTAATCAATTTGAATATTAGGAAACAAAAACTAAATTTAGTCCTTGTGATGTTTTTCTGGATTATTATGCCGAGTAAAACTCCTTCTTGCCGACGTGTCGGATGTAGTTTTAGTGTATTAGTGGTTATCCTAATAATTCAGCACTACTAAACATTATATAGAGACGGGACATAACTTAAGAACGAGTTTTAATACATGGCATAATAACCTGTGAAAGGCCGTGAAAACCTTAAAACGTACATTTAGTCTATCAACCAATTTTAACACATAGTGGATGTATTATTATCCTAAAAACTTTAATAGTTAAGCATCTAATTTTACGCTGAACTATATTATTTCTTAATAAAAATATTTCTTAATCGCCCAAATAATTAAGTAAAAGTAAATAAAAAATACATGTTTTGTTAATACGACAAAATTAATAATATTTCGTCGCTGTTCGGGCCTAAGTCAGTAATCCAAAAAACACAATTTTGAGAAATCGTAATTTGAAGGTTTTATATAAACAACATAATTTCTGTATTTCTTTTAAAGACATTTCATTTGCAACTTTTTTCTTGTTACATTTTTTAAATATCTGGGAGATTTTAATGGGCCAAGGACGCTAAAATTTGGTTTAGTTCCTTTTGCTTGTTTATAATCGGGCAAATGTAATCCAAAAGAGTTTGTGATAGGAAGGAAATATTACACTTCATTATTATATTGATTATATTTGGAAATATTTTTTGGCATGTTCATTTTTTTATGTTTTTTTTTTTAATACAAATACCTAAACACAAACAAACAAAGTGTCGTTTTTAGAAAAAAGACTGTCATATTTAAAAAGTGATAAAAATAAACTGACAAAATTCTCCATGTCTTTAGTGATTTATGCTTGTTAAGATTGTATTAAAAAGCACACCACTGTTTTTTACCAACAACAAATAATTTCGATTTACGCAACTTCTTTCTAACTTTTTTATAACCATGGTGAATTTTACCACCTAAAGAACTTAATTTTACGCTTAATAAATAACCATATTCCATACAAAATTGTCCGTTTCGGGGCTATTTACTTTTTTCCCTTTTTATTTTTTATTAGCTTCAATATTTTTACGGCAGAATAAATCATTATTTGTTTTTAAAGGTATATATATATATATATCATATCATGACAATTTAATAAATAAATAAACTAAAATCCATAAAAGCTTAATTTTCTTGTTTTTATTACAATAATATTGCGTTTAAAATAACATTCAATAACTATTAGTACATATACTATACATATACTGTACATATACTATATTAATGAATTTCATACCACATCAAATTACGTGAAATGTATAATAATATGTGTATGTCACTGACCGTGTGTTATACAATTATAATTTAGGTCACTGACTGTATGTGTGTATTTTAGGATTATAAGTAAAATTAAATCGTTTTTAAAAGGTCTTGAAATAAATGATAAGAGAAAATAAAAAATAATTGTTTACTTCGAATTTATAAAGATCACATATTGATTGACTCACGGGTAATAATGATTCTGCTTGACAAAATATGATTGTGAGGCCCAGAACTGAAATTCCTGAATCAAAAACAACAACAGGACAGCATCATGATATTAGAAATATTTTCTTAAATGTACAGCCGCCGGAAGTAGTAACAGGTGGCCTCCGTGGTGAAATGGCTTAGACGCTTGATTTACTCACGGAATGTTTCGTGTTCGATTCTCGGTAAGAATACGAATGACGGATACAGGATATAATGGATGGCGGTTAATTTTCATGTGGTTTAAACTAATCTTTTCATATAAAGGCTGTACTTTCCAAGATAATTTAGCAAGAAAAAAAGGCATATATGAGATAAAAGTTGGATGTCAGCTAAATGCTGGAAATAGAGCGATAATTTAATATTAATAACAACTATTTAATGTTATAAAAACAGTATAAACTTTATATCCTGTTCCCTTCAAATATTAAATACGATTTTTTTTTCCTCAAGCTGAAGTGTTATGTATTGAAATTTGCAACTGTAAATGCGCTTTCTTAAAGCCTATGATATGAATGTCATTTTAAAAAAAGGTTTCACTAAAAAATAAATTAATTCAATTAACAAAATAAACAAAATAAAACGATCAGGAATACAAAATCTTTAGAAAAATAAATTACATATTACGACAGAAATGTAGAACATTTTCATCGTCATTCTCTTTCCGTACCTAATGGTGCATAGGGCATAGGGCACTGCATTGGTACACCAATCACAGCGTATTTTTATCATTTTTATTACATGAAGCTAAGGTGATCAGTCTTACGCTTCAGGTACCAGTCTAGGGACTATAAAATATTCTAGTGTAAAAACACTCTTTTAAATAATATTTTTTGAGAGAGACATCTTGCATGGTAAGCAACTGCGCTGACCATTACACCACGAGGCCGACAACGAGAACATTTTAGAGGAGGAAATATGAAAATCCAGGAATTTACAGGGCATTTATCCTGTTATTGGCTGGTTTAAGGGCCACTTTACATATTGTAACATTCACAATTCTGCTTATGTTTGGACATTCATTTTTCTTCTATTCTTCCATCTGTTAATTTCTGCGAAGTTAAAGATCTGTGAAATCTTTATTGACCACTTAAACCAGCCAATGACACATCACAAGCCCTGTTAATGCCTAGAGTTCCATGTACCCTTCTTTAAAATATTCTCCATCCAAATGTAATATAAATTAATAAAACGCTTTTTAAAAGAAAAACACGTATTTCAATTTACATGTTTTTTAATTATGTAATCACGTTTTATATTTTATGTTCATTTAATATATTATAATATAAATTTTGATAAAACGAGCTGTTGTTTTCTAGAAAGAGCTATATTTGTTACTTACAGAGGTCATAACATTAATATCACAATTATTATTATGAATTACTGAATAATAGTCATGTACTTTATTTTCATTTATTTATAAGTATTTGTAATCTATTTAAATGTTTCTAAACAACATTGTTGTATTAATTACATTCACCATACGTGCAGCTATCACAAGGTGAGCAGTTAATCGACAAAAATACGATGAAGTATGTTTTTACTAATTTTTAAAAAATAAATATGTTTCTATAAAAAATACACTTGCTTGTTTGCCTACCATGCAAGAGGTCTCGGGTTCGATTCCCAACATGGTTGATATGAAATATTTATTTAAAAGGGTGTTTTTACATTAGAATATTTCATAGTCCCTGGACTGGTACCTTAAGCGTAAGACTGATCATCTTACCGTCATGCAACAAAAAAAGATCAATATACGCTGCGATTGGTGTGCCAATACAGTGTCCTATGCACCATTAGGTGCGGAAAGGAAATGACGATGATGTAGTAATTTTTTTTCTGTAGAGTGTGATTTATCCTTTATAGTTAATAAGTTTAATAGGGTTGTGGTCACGTGGCTACTGTTGCGGACTCACGGATCAGACGTCCGAGGTTCGAACCACATTCTACCCCAACTTGATTTCCATTCCATCTCATTGAAAATGGTTACCAAAATTATAATATTTGGGTAAAATATATAAAGTAAAAAAAAAAAACATATCTTTGTTTATTTACGTAAAAAAAAATAATAAAAAAGGAAATTTAATAAAAAAAAATTAAACAAGCTCTGTACATAATAAACACTAGCAATTTGTTATCTTAGAACGGTAGTAAACTTTTAACTATGATTTTTTTTTTTTAAATTATAAATATTAGTACAATATATTGTAGAGTCTTTATTCAATAAAATACAAATATTAATTATTACAATATTCATACATTATAAAGAGAAAAACAAAGTATTAAAACATAATAAAATAAAATAAATAACCACAAAGTTAGTGCTTCAAATATAAACTTTATATTAAAACATATTTTGTCCCGAAAAACGATTAAATAATCGTTTTTCACTGGGTGATCTGACATTAGTTTTAATTAAGATTAAAACAAAAGTAAGTTTACACATAATATTGTACACATATAAAATAATGAATATATATTATTTTGTTTTTGATTTTTTTTTAAGAAGATAGAGATTTTTATTAAGAAGAGAGAGAATAAAGGAAAAACTCAACAAAACCAGATAAAATGGTTTCAAATAATGTTTTTTAAAGTAGAAAAATAGAAAATTTTTTTTTTAAAAAAAGCATTAGAATATATATGTATTAGAATATATTTTAAACATAAAAAGAAAATTTTAAATATGAAAATTGTGAGTGCTCTTAAATGTAAACTAAACAAGAAAAAAAAAATAAAAAATTCTATTTATATCTAAAAAACAAAAATTATTGGTACATATTTAAATTATTATTATTTTTTTTTTTTAAAAAAGAAATATTTGCGTTCTTATGATTTACCCAAATATTTAATTTTGAGGGCCATTTTCAACGAGTTGTAAATAACTCACTATTAGAAAATGGAATCAAGTTGGGGTAGAGTGGGACACTAGCCACGGGACCACAACCCGAATTATGATTTATAATATGCTAAGTAAATTAAGAAAAGAAAAAAAAGAAAAGGTTAAAAAGAAAATAATAAAATATATTTAATGAGAGATCAAAATACTGAGTTTCTCAAATAATTGTTTAACGTAAATAATAAATAAGTATATAAATGTTCTGTCCACTAAGCACTTTCGTAATAAAAACATGATTTTATTTTTACTATCACATGTTTTCAAGTCAAGTGGCAACATATTAAATATATTTGGAACAATGTAATCCAACGTATGCTGTCCATATTTATTTTTAAATTCAGGTACAATTACACCATCAACGTAAATATAAAAAATATTGGCTTAAAAAATTTTCCTAAAGCTAACATTTAAGAACTGTTACTTATAAGTTAAATGTAAAACATATAACATTATTTCATACTAAGGATACTGATTAAAATATATTAAATGGATTTAGGATAATTTATTGTGTTTTCAAAATCAATATGGATATTGTGGAGAAATGTTTTCATACATAAATGTAAAAAAGAAATTAAATCAAAACTTTCGTAAAAAAACGCGACGTGTTTGGCCTTGGTTGTTGTGACGTCAAGACTCGTGATAATGTTCTAAACAAAATTCAATGACCAGAAACAAATAAACTTGAATTGTGAGGTAATAGGGGCGTGGCCGAAGGAATGTCAGTTTTTGCGGAAATTCAAAATTACAAACTTAAAAATATATTTTATGCTACTAATAATTAGCAAAATATTTTCTTTTACTCGACAGTATTTCATAGACCTTTATTACTTTAAAAATGTTAAAAAAATAACGCGATATTTCCCTAATATGTATAAATAGTACTGATATTGACATCTTTAACGATACATCAAATAATTATAGGAGAACTGAAACGCAATTTATAAAATCAAATTGTCCCTTATGTTAGTTAGGTAAAATTATTTGTAATAACCTGTTGGGATAGTTTATTGCAATAACTTTCGTAATATTAATGGAATGTAATTAAACAAGTCATTTAAAAATAAAAAAATAAACTTTAAAAAAACTTATTTGTGCATTTTGTGTTCACATTTGCAATATCTAAAAATGACAAATTATGATTATTATACCAATGTCGTATGTATTGTTTATTGTTTGTGAACCGTAATAAATAAAATTAATAAATAAAATAACAACAAGCCAAAGAGCGCTAAAAATACACAAGTTTATTCATTCAATTCATGACTTTAATTTTATAGTAGGTACACATTTTATTTAACACTTATTTCAATGAACTTGTAAGGTTTAACATTGAAAACGCCTAATTTGGTCTGTTTGAAGTGATTCTTAACCGAAACTTAAACAGGAGCCGAAATTTGGTTTCGGCCAAAAACCTTGTTTCGTTTAGTCATTAAAAAAGAGGTTCCGATGTATATAATTTGCACGAATATATATTTATATATTTATATGTTTAGATGATTTATTTAGCGCCATTTTTGTGAAAATCCCCTCAAGGGCGCTGTACAATTAATAAATATCCCAGCACGTCTTGCAGCTATAGAGCGCATGGACGGTTGGAATTCTAGACCCCATTTGATAGTTGATAACATTTACATAGTATGATTTATATAATATTATAGCTTACATCACAAAAAGTCTTGCAGCTACAAAACGCATCGACGAGTGTAATTTTAGTAACATAAGAATGATTTTAAAAAGTGTACAGTAAAAAAAAACACAATAATAATACATCAAGCAAAGGACTAGTAAGTATGGCAATTTAGTGAACATGTAACAGCACAAAAAGTAAACAAAGATGGCATTCCTTAACTTATTATAAAGGTTAACAAGATGACGGAAGCGGTGACCGATAATTGAACTCGAAGGCTCCCTGTTTTAGGTATACAGTATACAGGGTTTATCGTCCTTTTCCTAGTATGTAACTGTAAAAACATTTGGTTTACATTTGATTGTTCCCTGGGAGATAGTAGATGCGCATCTGTGTGAGAAGTGTAGGTACCAAGGGATCTATCCGCTTCTTCTCAATTTCGTTTGTTATTATTAGACGCATGTTTCCCGCTTAAAATTTCTTATTATTATAGTTTTACTTTGATTAAGATGTCAAATAAACTTGTGTATTACTTTTGACATTTAGGTAATTTTACGTGATACAGGAAAAAAAGTGTCATTTGTATTTTTAAATGAACATACATAAGTAGCACTATATTATACGGAAATTGTTTTTAGATGCAACATTTTTATTTGATTTTTAAAATGTTTTTTATTTTTATTTTAAGAAAGAAACATTATATATCACGATATATAATGTTTTCACGATATAACGTTTTTTGCGTATACCCACGGGTATACGCAAAAAACGTTAACTTGAAAATATGCGAATTTGACTTAATAATGTAGTTTTGTAACGTATTTAACGTTCCACAAACTGGCAGAATACACCAAGTCATATTAAATTTTATATATCTGTAGTTTGAAAAAAAATTAAACGTTAAATTGTATACCGGGTATTTTATTCGTGGTAAAAGCTTGAAATAACTTAATATTTACTTGACATAAAATTAAGAAACGGAAAAATTTAAAACATGTTCTTAAATGAGCACTTAACATCTTACTATATTTAAATAAGATAAAAAAGAGTAAAATTGGAACAACACTTAAATGCTTGATTTCTCAAAACAGGGATTTGAGAGTTAAAGCTTTTTGCCTGTATACCCACGATATACAAGTAGTTATACTTGCTACCTAGATGGGTTCATGCTCATTCAGTTGTACATAGGAAGTAAGTACTACTGACTTTGCAACAATAACCGATGAACTGGAGATTCAGTCTGTTTGTATAATAAACTCATATAAATGTCTATTTATTTTTATTTTTGCTGAATTTTGTGCCTAACAATGTGTACCTATGTAAGATTTACAAACCTAAAATGCATATCGTTTCTACTACTTTTCTTCTATACTTCACTCTTTTACTATAAATCTTGTATTCTTTTTTTTTACTACACATAACTTTTATTGAGTTTAACCATAACAATTGAGTATGTTTTTTTATATTAAATAACTTTGTATTTAACTTTAATTTTGCACAAATTGGCTACGGCCGTTAGTTATAATAATAAATAAATAAATAAATAATAAATGGTTCAATTTCAGCACTTGATCTTGATAAATAAACACATTTTTGAACAGTTTTAACAGAAGCATAGTTATAAAATCACTAGAGTTTGTGGCATTTAAATATATTTTGGTTAGAACAAAGCGTTGAATATAATAACGTGTATAAAACAATGCTTTAAATAAATTGTCTTTCTTTTCACTCTTTGTTTATAGCATGTACACACTTTAGCGACTTCATGTTTATAACAATTTAACACATATTTTTGAATTTTAAACTAAAGTTGGAGAGAGGAACTCTATTTCACACCGAGCCGGTTCGGGGGCTGGTTTTGCTTGTATTCCTTCCTTTTTTAAGGCTCATAAATGCCCTCAATGTGCATAAACCAACAACATAAAATAGATCATTGTAGATAATACTTACGCGTAATGTTGAGTAAATTTTTTCACCGATGTCCAATCCAGTCTCAACAATTGGAATAGCGCTCAATCTGGCAACGGATTCAAGTCTTAGCACTTTTTCTTTTTCAACAACTTTATTATTTTGGGTATCTATAAATGAAACAATAATATTTATCCACAAATGGCACTCCAAACATCAAAGTAATGGTTTTTGTGTTAGAACATATTATTTAAATGAAGGATTTTTGACAATCAAGTTCGCAAATGAATGCATGATTGTAAAAACACCTTTTAGACCACGCATAAAAATGTTGGGAAATCAATAAAAACTGTCCGTCGAAAAAAACTATTTGAGTTCAAACTTTATGAATGAATCAGCTCGACGTACAATATGTATAGCTATATTTTGGGAAAATATCATAAATTTACATTACTTAACCATTTTTTTGTTAATATTTAAATCATGGATTATGGGCTGTTTTTACAATCATAGTGAACGAAGAGTATTTTTACAACCAAACTTTGGGCTTCTTGAATACATTCTCACTGAATATTAAATTACAACACTGTTTTTCACAATCATTTGCCCTTGACTCAAACATTTAGCACCCTATGATATTCTAACAACTTATTCAGTACTGAATTTAAAGGATGAAGTTTGTTTTTACGATCAAACATTAATTGTCCTCCCATAGTTTTGGGTGTTTGGAGCATAAATCGCTATCTTTTTACACTCAAACTATGCATCTTACTTTCTATATACTTTCTTAAGCAAAAATCATTTTCGGCAAAATGTGACAATATGAGTTTTCCGGATAGAATGATACATTTTTTAGGGTTTAAAGTAACCTGATCGATTGCCAGTCCTCCTACTATCGCCACGCAAAAAACAACAGTCCGTTGGTCTATGGCATCGTTTTTCTGTTTTAGTATTAATACGTTTTTCCACGGAGAATTCGTTATTTTAACTAAGAATTTTCCCGTGGAAGTATCATTTTTTTTTGGTATGAAAAATAGCTTGCAACACTTCCTATGCAACAATTCACGTTGATCGGTTTCTCCGTTGTAACGTAAAAGAAACACAAACAAACACTTTTATAATATTATATTTATTTATTTGACTTTTTGTACATAATGTTATTTATACATTGGCGGGCTTATTGCAAATGGCAATTTCTTCCAACCCACCAATAAAATAAAAGTTTTATTTTTATAATTCAAGTTACAAAACATATTCAATAGAAAAAAAGATTTAAAAGCTAAAGATATATAAAAATAGAAATAAACGTATTTGTTTATAAATTACCTTAAATCAAAACTATTACTCAATGGGAAAAAGGAAAAAAGAGAAAATAGCAAACAGGAAAGGAGGAGAGATTAAGGAAGAGAAAGGAGATTTTTCTTCAGACGTGATTTAAACAGAGATAATGTAGTAACATCTTTGATGGTGGATCGGAGATGATTCCACGTCCAGCCGCATGGACACTATATGAGTTAGAGAAGAAAGAGGAATTGTGGATGGGTATTAAGAGAGTGCCTTGAGAATTAGAACGAAGAGGTAAACCATGAACTGATAAGCGTTGAAATTTTTCACGCAGGTATATAGGAGCGTTAGGACTATGAAGTACATTGAGCAGAAGTGAGAGGGAGTGATAGTCTCTCCGCTGTCTAATTTTGAGCTATTTCAGTTGCCTACGATAATCAGAAATGTGGTCATATTTTAGTATAGATAAAAAAACTATCAAAAAAACAGTTTTTAAAGTTGACCAATTTCACTAAGGAAATAAGTCACCTCTTTGACTTGAGGCTCTTGTAACGTTTTCACGGATCTGGCATTATATAATATATATTCGGTCCATCGTAAGAGTATTGCTTCTGGACCAAAGAATTTCTTACAATTCGTCGATAAATCAGATCGCTGTAGAAGTACTACAGAAAATGGGTATTGTAGAAATTATGAGAGGCTCTGTGGTGCATGGTTTAGGCATGATAAAAAGTAAATAAATCATACGAATTTGCCATTTTTAAAAAAATTCACCAAGACAGTAATTTTCCAACATATTTTATATTTTTAAAATATTTTATCATTTTATATAACTAAAATATAATTACTTTTAACCGACAGATTACACGCTTCTTGAAATTTAGACTTAATTTAGGTATATTAATACTCAAATAAAGACACATTATTTTTTAAAACAACCATATTATTTAACGATAATAAACCAAACAGAAAAGTTATTAAAGAAAAAAGTTGAAATTTTGAATTCAGTAATTAAAGCATTTTAATCCACACAAATGATATAGTATTTTACATTATGCTTTCAACAATTGGTTTAAATTTTAGTGTCTTTGGCTGACATGAAGCTCAAAATTTTATGAATACTTATTTATTTTTTTCGGAAGCGCGATTTGAAAAGAACGGAGTTTTAAATTTGTAAAAGCGTATGATTTTCTTGCCTTTTATCAGACTTATCCTAATTTATTTATTTAAATAAAATAACTGTTGCTTTACTTACTTTTCTGGTTGTTGCATACTGCTAAATACGCCTGAGTTTTACTGGATACATTTCCATTGTTAGATTTTGACCTCCTCGCTGTCACAGCTGAAAAACTAGCGTTGTTTTTTCCCGGTAATTGGTCACAAGTTGCCATTTTAGGCGGGAAGAGAAAAAATACACAAGCTTCACTCGCGGAGCTTCGTAAGAACTGACTGACAATTTAAATGATAAAACGATACCCAATGTCCGTTAGAAAATGCAGTAACAAACACAGTGTAAGCGTGTTTTAAGTGGGTTCATAAAAAGCTAAGCTTTTAAAGAACGTCAATCGCGTAAACGAATAATATTACTATAAAAACTTTAGCAAAAAATGTAGGACCTGTGAAAAATTATCAAAAAATTGTTTTAATTAGATATAATACTCGTACAACTTCTGAAAATTGTGGGGGTGTGGAAATAACCAACATAAGGCAGAATGGTGAATATTTAACAGCGTGTTACCTAGTTTTGTTTGCACCACAACAGGCCAGTGATGAATTACAGCACTGAACATCCAGTCTTGAGAAAATTCATGCATGCTTTTGTGTTCTCAACGGGAGTCAAATTCTGGAGAACCCTGAACTAGTCTTTTCGAGTATCTAACCCTTGTAAAAAGGGAATATAAAAGTAAAGGCATTGACGGGTCTCACAACCTATCATTGTCTGGTTTAAAATTAGAAACTAAACAATAAAATAAAAAGCAATCATAAATATTCATTTTTTTAAATATTATATAAAGTTACATGTTAACAATAAAGAAAAGGTACAGAAACAATAAACGAAACGAAATACCACACCAAAAAAGAAGCAACTTCTTGTGCATGTTTTATAAATTATTTTATTTTATTTATTAATGAATTTACGGAAAAAGTCCACTTTGAAAATCGGGTTGTGGTCCTGTGGCTAGTGTCTCACAGACCAAAGGTCTGTGGTTCGAATCCCACTCTACCCCAACTTGATTCCCATTTTCTAATCTACGAGTTATTTACAACTCGTTGAAAATGGCCCGCAAAATTAAATATTTGGGTAAATATTTACGCAAATATTTATTTTTTCGAAAAAAAAAAAAACATTTGTTATAACGAAAGAATCATATATACAGTAACATACAACTCGAAATGAAACAATAAAAGGAGAACCAAAAACAAATATATTTATATAATTAAGATCCAGATTGATTATGGATGTAAGGAATTTATTTAATGTTATTATTTACCAACAGTGTTTTGAGTTTGCACAAATTTTTGTAGAAAAGGACAGGATTCAACCCCTTAGAGAGCTTGCAGGGTTGCTCACGGATCGATGAGTGGATCAAGCCAAATAGGTAAAAAATTGTTTTCCGATTAAGAAATTTTGTCTGCAAGTTTATATGTTTTTTTTTTTTTTATGATTATTTTAGTTTATTTTGCTTATTATGTTTACGATGAAAATTAGGTTAATTAGATTAATTACGTTTTTATTTTCTTATCACGTTAACAATGTTAAATAACTAATTTAAGGCATGTTTCATTATACTTATTGTAAAATGTTTCTTTCTGCACATACATTATTCTGTATTAAAAAATAATACAAAACTGCAAAAGTATAAATTAATAAATATAAAAAAATTGGCTGGTTTAAGTGGCTACTTTACACATGTGTAACATTCACCAGTTTGCCTATATTTGAAAATCTGTATTCCTTCAATTCTTCCATCTGTTGATTTTTGTGAAGTTGAAGAACTAAAATCCTTTATTTATACAGATGAGATTCATCTGATTGAATTTTTTACTTACCAGGCAACGCCTAAAAATATTTTTAGACTCATTCGTGAACCAGGTGGATTTACTAACAATGGTGGCATCTTATATTTAATATACATTGCAACAATACCAACAAATCAATGATTTATGATTTTTGCTATTTCAAATATACCGCATTATCTATTTTTATAATTTTTCCACCTTAGTATATTAAGTATTAAAATCCCAAAGTTACTGTATAGAACATTTATAAAACAACTGTGTAATATGTATAGATATATTGTTATTATATTATTTCATAATTTCGTAATAGAACACTGTATATTAATTGTTTTTATGTTTATGTTTATAAAAGGCATTTGTGCTGTATGTACACTAATAAATATATAAATAAATCTTTTTTCTCTCTTACTCTCTCAATGTTCATGAAATAAAATTCAAAATTCTAACAAGATAAACCTTCGTATTTAAAGTATATTAAACGTGTACCAATGCAGTGACATATCCACCATTCGAGGCGGATAAGGAAATGATGATAATTTTCAAAAGCTTATTATTTAATAACTGGTAGCCCAGCTTTTAATGTGTGAAACTACAGGCGTTTCAACCTTCGTACTGAAGTCGAATCCCAGACAGTAGATTGCGATAAGTAAAGTAATAAATAATCATTAAAAAATATTATTGCCGTATTATTATTAATTACTTGTTTATGACAAATGTTCTAGAATAATTAATTTTGTCAATGAAGTCATGAAAACGTGAAAAACTGACTGTAAGAATATACCTTTACCATTTATATCATCATGTGGCAGATCTGTAACAAACTTAAATTAATTGTAATTAAAGTACATTTTCTCATTAACAGATAATGTTGGTTGTTAGAAAGTTCATTTGAGATTTGACTAATAAAAAAGTATTTATACGTGTTATATAATAAATATTTTGCTCTTTGTTAAAATGAACAAAACAATTGTTAAAACATACTTCTTTGACTATTGAAAATTCTTTGAGGCATTGTAACATAATGTGACACAAAATCGCAGTCCAATGAGGAAGTTCAGTGGTTTTTTTAATTTATTTATTTGATAATAGACTATTAAACTAAGCCAAAATTTTTATACATCGTAATATCAGCGCTACGAGTTTTTTGAAACATTGTATTTCTGAAATGACTCCGCGTGTGTAAGAGGTTCTTTTCCGATTATCCTCGATCAGTTCTTCCCACGGCAAGCAAACTGGAAGTCTTCCGTTACTCTCATATCATAGATTGATTCATATGAACCAGCGACGTCGTTCAAAGTAGTTAGTTTTTATTATTTTTTTCATACATTTTCAGGAAACTTTGCAGTACAATTAACTGCTCCAATTTTTATCGCGCGCAAGAAAACATTTATTGTATCAAATTTCCCGTAGGACTGAAGTTCCTCATTTCTTACCGTTCCTCATTTGGTCTCTTGTTCTCTTCGTTTGTAAAAAAACAAACAAAACTTTATCGAGCATAAATAATTTTGCGTGATTAATATTTAATTGTTAATATTTATTATTTGTTGTCAAACATTTTATTAAATATCAATAAATATTTGTAAATAACCACTTTCCGATATCTACCGATTTAGAAACGTACTCATCTCCTCGTCAGGACAGTAGTTAAACTAAAGTTCGAATCCCACTATACACCTTCGCCGTAGTCATCACCATTTCCCTATTCGCACCAAATGGTGCAATAGTCACTCCAAATGTAGCGTATATAGATCACTCCTGTTACATGAAAGGTAGGATTTTCGGTTTTACGATCTAAACGCCAGACCAAGAAAATTGAAATATTACTGTACAGAACCACCTTTTAAACCTTTATTTCATCTTCATCCTGCCTGGAATCGAACCCAGGATCTCTAGAATTGTGAACGAATGCGCCAATCACTACACAACGAGGCGCACCACTCTCCACTAGATATTCTATTCAGGATTTTTACCTTAGAGTAGCCATCGAGTCAAAAACGCTCGTCCAGGATTCTGGTTCTTTTCCACACTCAGAACTGCATTCTTTATAACATAGTAATTGCACAAAGTGTAAGCACTTAAGGAGAATATTAGGTATAAGGAGGTTTACTTTTATAACTAGCTTTGAAGTTTGAAAACGGACGCAGCAGCCTCCTATAACGTGTGTCTTGAGGATGCGGCTGTAGGCCTGGCTTGGACATGTGCTGCGCATGCCTCAGGAGACCTAAAACCCAAGTTGTCTCTTCTTTAAACCTGCGGGCTCACGCCGTCTTGGAAGGCCGTCGATGACGATCTTTCGACTTTATTCGACGGAACTAAGAAGCGCTGGATTGACGTGGGAGGAGGCGAAAGTGCTGGCTGGCGATAGGGTCTCCTGGAGGCAACCAGTAATGTTCACATGCTCTACTTAGAAGAGTACGTGGAAAAGAAGAGAAAAGAAGAAATGCACAAAATTATAAAACCAACGTGCTAATATAATACATGCCCATTAGACGCCATGGACAATCATTTCACTGATTCGCACGTTGGTGTTTGCTTTAACAACTAATTTTAAATTCGGAGGTTGAAAATGAAACAAAAGAGTTTTCAAATAGCACCTATTTTTTTTATTTTTCCACTAAAAGTTGTCGCAACAAATAAAAATGTGAGTGTTTTTAAAATCCTATGCGCCGTGTTTTTTTTACAATACAATCGTTAGAAGAAAAATGCATTCGTTTTAACCTTTATTAAGGTTATGATCTTTAACATTACTATCACCATTTACCAACTTTTTTATCATTAGTGTTACTTTTGTTTAAAGTAGAGATTGAAGTATATTTCATAAATAAAATCAGTCGAATAACCCAGTTAAACTGGAGCCTGGTTTAACACGGTTTCAAAATAACACGGTCCAAAAATTAAATTTAGTTAATTTCTGAACGTTAATTTTACCTTGCTTAATAGCAATATAACGCAAGGTTAAATTAATGTTCAGAAATTCTCTAACTCATATAGTGTCCATGCGGCTCGACTGTGGAATCATCTCCCATCCACCATCAAAGATATTACTACATTATCTCTGTTTAAATCACGTCTGAAGAAACATCTCCTTTCTCTTTCTTAATCTCTCCTCCTTTCCTTTTTCCTCTTTTTTCCTTTTTTCCATTGAGTAATAGTTTTAATTTAAGGTAATTTATAAACAAATAATTTTATTTCTATTTTTATATATATTTAGCTTTTTAATAATTTTTTTTCTATGGAATATGTTCTGTAACTTGAATTTTAAAAACAAAACTTTTATTTTATTGGTTGGTTGGAAGAAATTGCCATTTGGCAATAAGCTCACCAATGTACAAATAACATTATGTACAAAAAGTTATATAAAAAAATATAATCAAGTAAAAAAATTCATAACAGGGAGGGAAATCATTTTTGAGCAGGGGATATGGAAATCTAGGCATTTACAGGGCTTATGACATTGACTAGTTTAAGTGGCTACGTTACACACTGTTTAAGAAAAATCTCTATTCTGACCATGTTTAAACATTCACATTTCTTCAACTCTTCCATCTATTGACTTTTGTGAATTTAAGGAGTTGAAACCATTATTATGTGGGTGAGATTCATCCGGCTGAACCAATTCACCTACTAGGCAACGTCTGAAAACAATCTTTTGGTGTTTTATACTTTTTATATATTACTCCGAATATGATTAAATTGAGTTATTACTACGTCGAAATCAAATTTTTGATCCTCTATTACATAGTAAATAGTTAGAACTCCTAATTTCTTTGAATACATTTTTTTTATTATTATTATTGTAACTCTACACCAAATTAGAGGTTAAGGACAATAAAAAAACACAATATACTCTAAAAAAAATTAAATGTGTGTTTTGTCATGTGTATCAAGATTTCGTAATATGTGTGCCTATCTATGTAAGATTTACAAAACATGCATGTCTTTTTTATTACTTTTCTTCTTTACTTCACTGTTTTACCATATTTTTTTTATTCTCTTTTACTACACATTACTTTTATTGAGTTTAACCATAACAATTAACTATGTTTTCTTCATATTATAAAACTTTGTATTTTACTTCAATTTTGTACAAATTGGCAACGGCCGTTAATTATAATAATTTTTTTTTTTTTTTTAATATTTAAGCAAACAAGTTTACTTTTATTACAGCCTTTTATTGAAAAACACAAAATGATTAAAGTTTGAAAAATCACTAATTTGTCTCTTCTGAAAAGTTGGGCTTCTAGAGATACTCAAGTTTACCTGTCGCATACAAAACTGTTTTAAAATAACATTTTATTATTTTGCATTTTTTTTTATTTGTTTAGGATGAATAACTGTGTCATTTTTTTTACCACCTTTACCACATCCACAAAAAAATTGCTCGTTGCCGAACGAGAAAAGCTGCCCGAAGGAGCTCTCTGTAATCTGGTGGCCTTGGCATCTTTTTGCTACAAGAAGGTAATCCAGAAGTATATAATACGCACTTCATTAGAATAAGAAAAAAAGTCATGTGTATTCTTCACTGACGGTGATTAAATTGATTGGGCATGATCAATTCGCTGAAATGATTACAAAACTTATTAAAAGCCATGAAATTCACTTTTGAAGGCACCAGATCTGTATATTCGACAGGACCAATAACAGAGTCACGGATAGTAGCGAGAAGCTGCATTCGGTAATCATAGAGAGGAGAAAAAGAACAAGATCGCAGAATTTGTTCAAAAGATTGATAAGGGTATCGGCAGCAGCACGAAGAGGAATCAACAACGTTGAAAACAAATAATTTGTTATTAAATTTACCATGACCTGATAAAATCGGGGTAATCGGGGATAACCCAAGAAGATTTTAAGCGCTGGCGGATTGAAGGAAAAAAAGAAAGGTAGCACCTTTTGAAGGGGAAGATTCCCATCGCAATTACCAAGTATCAATAAGAGCATTTAAAGACATTTTTTTTATATCGGATTGAGTCATTCCTTCAGTTAGGAGTAGACGGATACCAGCAATAACAGAGGAGCACTTTCTTTTTAAGTGGTAATTTGCGGATCATCGCTGGACCTCCAGATCCAAAAGGGACATGCCCGTAAGAACCTAAAGTGCATCCGTCGAGCATGTCCTATATGCTCTAGCAGGAGCCAGGAGAGGTTGCCTTTGTCCGCTCAAAATAATTTTTCCTGAAATATTGTAACCCACATCGGTGCGCCCAACAGCCAGCTGCATAGCTGCTAGATTTTTATACAAGGAAACTCATCCAGTATAGTTCTTTTTTTAGTGTACTTTTTTACACGGTACTGCGCGAACCGTACCTCCCGTGCAAAAAGAGTTTCCTGTGTATTTTCTTTGAGAGAAACCTTCATTTGGTAATAACAGTTTATACAAATTGCCATATATTTCAGGAAACATGTTAAA